>NC_052947.1:7241117-7501117 GCF_013358895.1 Oreochromis aureus
GTCCCCTTGTTTAAATAAGTATATATAGCTGTACATTTGCATATGGTTTTATGTGTTACTGGGGTAATAAAAGCAAACATGTAACAAATTGTAAGGAAGAGGTTATGATGGATAGGGCCTAAACTGGAAGAAAAAGTGTTATTAAATATTGAAAAGGGGGTGGGATTAAATATGATTATGCTTCTTCCTACTCCTTTTTGAACTTTGAAGTTGTTTATAATTATTATTTTGTTTTCCTTGTATTTTGTATTTTTGTCTCTTTTCTTTGTTGTTGTTTTACTATTTTAGCATGTTCACAGTAAATATACAATACCAGCTGTACACTGTCTATAATAAAGACAGTGAACAGTTAATAGTTAGTATTCCCATGTACTCATATTATATTATGATTATATTAATATAGAACAAGGTTCTGTAAACATGTAACTAAACTTATCTGATAGAAACTGTGAGTACATTTCAGAGCCCTCAGTACTTTCACTTAAATAAAGATGTTGAATCAGTACTTCACAGCACTTTAAATATCAAGCATTTTGAAATACTTCTTAAGTACAAGTATCTGTACTTGTTCATAAGTGCAAAGTGTCAGTATTTTGCCGCCTCTGTTGACAGACAGTGTTAATCTCTCTGTTTTGTGTCACATGTCAGATCAATGTGGGGATATTTCAGTTTTTCTGACACAGAACATAAAAGTGTTTATCTGCTCGGCTCCACTGATCTGAAAATGGGTTCGTTAAACACTTTTGTTCTTTCAAACAGTTTCAAAAATGCCTCCAAAGAGAAATGTACAGAACCTTTTGGTTTCCATTTCCTCGTCTCTTCTAAAAGACAAATGACAGACAAGTGAAGTCAAATGAAATGGGTTTCATTCTTTCCTCTGACTTTTCTCTCTTAAAGACAAACAGCTGATGTGACAGTACTCACATCATTATTGAATGTTTTCAGTCCATAAATGCAATGATCAGATTGTCAGTGTTACACCTGTTCCCACTTGTAACAGGTGTAACACTTGTACCACAGCTGTTCATTTTGCTGATGTTTTGATTCAAACTTGATCTTTATTTAAAGTGAAAACAGAGTTTCTGATGAATTGTGCTGTAACAACTGTTGTTGTGCAAGACGCTGCAGAAACCCTGAAAAGCACCACAATAAACCAACTCTGCCAACCACAAGTGTAATATGTGTAGTATGTAACACACACAGAGCAACCCTCTGATGTCTTTTCTGAAGCTGCTGTGTGTATTAACCAGTTTGCATTTTCAATATTCATGTGGAACTTGTTAATCTGCAAATGTGCATTTGTTTAATTTGTCTACAATAAAAAGTTGAACCTGTCTCGTCACGCTTCTTCTGCCAACATCAAGAGATGGGGAGAGCTCTCTTCTCTCTTCTCTCTACACTATGCTATCAATGTTATTATGTACGCTGTGTTTAGTCAGATCATACGGGCACCTACACACACATTTAAACTATAATGAATATGCAAAGCAGATAACCAGGAATTAGCTTTCACAGTTCATGTGTGCTTTTCTCAGCACTCATGGTTCAGACCACACTCCTCTTTTAACTCTGACCTCATTTTGAGCTCAGCTCTAATTCTGTAAAGTGTTGTGAGTCCATCTCACACACTTGTATCACATCAAAAACATTTGTTCACAGATAGAAAAAGGCTTCCTGCCACAGAGAGCATCTCCTGGATGACTAAGACGTAAAGAATATCAGACACGCTGTCACTGCTGGTAAAACTGCAGGTTTGCTGTCTTGAAGTTTTATCCACTTGCATCTGGTTAACCATGTATGCAAATAAGGAGGAAGATGAGAGGGTGTCATTTTTTATTTTTTGTCATTTTTTCGATGAGTCGACTTCTGCTTTACAGAAAGGACTGTCAGTTATCTACTTGCATTTTAACGGCTCTCACAGCGCAATGAGAGGAGCAGCTATGAGTGTAATAACAGCAGTCAGTGGATTTGTTCTCCTCACTGTGACAGGTTGGTCTGCTGTGAGTAATTCTACTTTGAGTAACCAAATGTGACAGAAAATATAATTCAGACACTGATTTGTTTTCAGGTGAATGTATTTTTCTTCCATCTGTAAAATGATGCTGTGTGAAACATCGTCTGTCCTTACAGCTCTGCAGCTCCTGCCTTCTGTCTCCATTCTTCAATGTTTTTCTTTGCACTGTTAACACTCAGCAGTTCAGAGTTTTGCAGTCTAATCATTTTATCTGCGTTTTATTGCAGTGCCATAAATCTGGACACTAATGATGTTTGGGTGAAAGACCCAATAATTTAGTCTAATTATTATAAATCATCTGTCGTCTTAGATTCACAGAATGTATTTGTTGTGTTTAAGTGGATTTTCTCAGGATGAACATGGCTGACGTTTATCAGTGTGAACTGTTTGCTCCTCTTTTTGTTTTCATGTTGACAAAACCCAGACTATCAGTCTCACTTCACCTCTTTTCTTTTTTCTTTGTCTACATAAAGAACAAATTGTAAAGTCATGGCTGCCATTGACTAAGTGATAGTGACACTACAGCCACTTCAAGCTGCTCTGTAAAATGAACGAGTCATTTAACGTTTGACTTTGAAGCTGCTGAGGCCTGAGGTCTTGTCTGGGATGCATTTTCAGCTACTTTTAATCACTCGAACCTGAAAAGTTTAGAAACAAAACTTTATCTGTGAAATGGAAGTTTTCACCTCGTTACACAGAAAAGCCAACATGTAACGTCCCCATATGAGAACATGTCTGTGTCTGTGTTTGTGTCCTTCTTTGTGGTTCTGCTGAAGTGTCTCTATGTGTCAGTGCGTCTCTTGTTATATAAGTGTGTTTGAGTGTAATTTATCCTAGAAGTTACTTGTGTTAGAAATTGTTAATTCCATAGACTACATTTTTTATTTTTTTATTCTTTAGCTTTTAAATCAGAATGAGGTCCAACTACTTTTATCTGTTATTTTACTTCCTTTTAAAATCCTGTCCTGTTCTCCTGTGTTTTCCATTTTAACTGTGCTTCATTTTGTTCATCAGCGGTTGTTTTAAGTGTGTGCTAGAACTCAATTTGGCTAAACTACCAATCACTACTCGTCAGTAGAGATTAGTGCCTTCCTGTTTTGGCGTGTTTCTGAAATAATAATTGATGATCTAAAATGTACCCATAAGATGATCCCTGTGTTCCCTTTAATAACAAAACTCGAATACCGACTGTGTAAGAATCTATATTCCTCTCACTGCTTCATTTCCTGCACTCACTATCATTCCCCCTTTTTTCTTCTCTTCCACCTCGACCATGCTGTGATCGACACTTCCTCTATGAGACTCACACACACTAAGAGATTGTGTTTGTTTAGCCTGTAAAATGGGTGTCTGTGATGTGTGAACTGATAATACACACATTGCATCTCTAACAGAATTGCTTGTGGTGTATTCACATATTCATCTAATGGCCCACAGTTAATGTCCCATAAAAGAGCCGTAAATGCAATAAAAAGACTAATTTTGCACCACGGTTGCCTCGAGTTTTATTTCTGTCTTCTTGTGGTTCTTTATCTCTACTTTCGCTGCCACTCTGCGCGTGTAACCAGTATGTAAGAAAAAAAAGTAAAAAAATTACGGCCAATTTCAGAAGACTAACCAATAATGACACAACCACAAAATGTTGAAACCTCTCCTTGTATTAAAATGTTGTACACAGTATTACAACCAACAACAGTAGCCAATATAGAGTGTGCACACAGATGCCAAAAGAAATGCAATAAAAAAGTATGAATTCAGACCCGGGTCTTTTCAGTGTCAGTGTTATCCAGTTCAAGCCTGTTGGGTGATATGGGCACTTTACTGGTGTGAAACCAGTCCAACAATCAATGTATGTTTTGCACAGTTTGTCCTGCCACAATCGGACTGCAAGATTCAGTTCCATATGAGCTGTGCCTCACCATCCATCGCAATGAAAGATCATCATTCTTCTGTGGATTTCAGAAGGTCTGTGGAAGTTCTCTGTGGACTCTGTTTTCTGATATCAAATAAAAAACAGGTTTCCAGATCTAGCAGCTAACCAAACAGACCTCAGGCTTTAGCCGCTATCCAGCTTCAACAGCAACAACATTCCTCTTACGTTGGAGGTACACCTGTAGTGGTTGTAGAGCCTTACCAGTGTAATCGCTGTAAAAGTTTTCTTCAGACAGGAAACAGCTAAAGGCGGGACAACAAATTCCATTGGTTAAAATGAAATCGTCCATCAAGGTCAGACAATAACAATTATTAAAAAATTTGAAAAATACCAAAAATAAAGAAATTACTGTTACTGTGGGCTACACAGTTTTCTCCTTTCACGCAATAGTCTCCTGTCTCCACCATCACTGATGGCCATTGGCCAGCTGCCTTCACCCTGGACACATGAAACCCCTTCTGATTGGCTGTTCCTTCGCCAGTGTCCGTGTCACCAGAAGCACTCGGGCTGGCGTTTCCTTATTCCCTCTCTGTCTGTGTTAACCTGGGTGTCAAGGGTAGCCTTGCCACTGAAACGTTATTTTAGATCTTCATCTTGCTCAGGATGGCATCTACCACCTGCTAAAATACACTGACACAAAGAAAACAACTGTCTGACAAAACTTCACGGCTCTTTGTAGTTGAGTTAACTCCCAAAACGGTGTCTCATGCATCATAATGCAACCTCTGAAAATGGTCTGTATATACACTTGGCCCAGGCATGAAAAACTTTATTAATACTGTTTGGTTAAAGAAAATTTCACATATTTAAAAGATGCCCTCTCTGTGAATGGTGAAATAAAAAGTGTCACATAGGCTTTTTTTCTGTCACCCTAAGAATATGCATCAAACTAAATAAAAACACAAAGTAACTATAAATGGTGCTTACAGTCACCACGTGGATAAAGGTACCAGAAAACTGTACTATGCAAATTATGCCGCAGACCTGTCCCCACCACAGACGCAAAACACAGCAAACCTCTTCAGCACCTACGCAAGAATCACGTGAAAGAGTATGGAGAGAGTTTACGAATGAAAAGCAAAAAAAGCCAAAAGGTGCGTTACTGTGGGCTAAAAATAAACCTTAGACTCAAACGTTAGAACAGGCTTTTCCCCGCAGCACGCCATGTAATACATACTCACAGAGAAACCGCCGGCCATTACAACTTGTGTCTAAAAAGGTGTAGCTTGTTACGGGTTCGAAATTGAGGATGAGAGTAAAACAATGATAGTCCAGAAGAGGTCGTTCAAACAATTGATTTTAATGCACGCATCTTGCGTGAGAGGTGTAAACTACAAAACAGTTGTACATCTCTGCCCAAAATACACTCTAGATTGCTTTTATAACATCAGGGTCTTGTAACGGCCCTTCTTGAAAATACAAGCACATAATTTGCATGTACAGAACATTCATGTATTTAAAGAATTAAATGCAAACACAGAAGTTCCTCCTTGTGGCATACTCTTCCGAATATGGTGATGATCTAAGGCCTTTGCTCAGCTACTATTTTACTGTAACAATATACTCAGCATATGAGTTATGATACATATATATTTAACTCAATCATTTTAAAGTAGTTATAACTGCACCTGTAATAAACATATTAATATTTGATTATGATAACCCCGGTAATACAAATTATAACATGATGTCAGCAGCTTCAATAAACGCTCTGATGAATGATAATTAATACAATGTTAAGGATGGTGGTTATATACAATTCAGCAGTAAACTAATTTCTTTAAATCTTACAAGCTTCATACATCGCTCAAAACACTCGACTCCAGCTGAAAACACTTCACACAAGTCGAGTGTCCCAAGATTCACAACATTTACAGAAAATGTACTATTTTGCGATAGATATCGTTATCGGGATGAAACGTGTTTATATGGGGACATGAGATTTTGGTCATATGGCACAGCACCAACATGGAAAGAATGTGGTAGGACACTTTGGAGTAGTGAAGTCTATTTGGACTTTTTGGATTAGCTGTATCATGCTGCAGGCTATTTTTTATTTTTATTATTTATGAGAGAATTTCATCAAAATCCACTTAAAAGCACCAATAGCACAAACATGGTGGAAAGGGCAAGTTCAGTCATCCTGATGATTTTTGTGTCCTACTCGTTGCTGGCTGGTAACTAAAAGTGGCATTGCTTAAAATGTAACATGATGCAAAAATGTGGCTATTCATAACATAACATAAGTGTCTTCATTAGTATGTTTGATAGCGCTCTGGCCTCATCTGGCCCTCATGCTGTCCATAATGAGCAATGCTTTTTTTCTGTGAAAAAATCCCCCTGGTCGCTTGGCGTAGCACTCTCTGAGCCAATCCTTCATTAGGCTCTCCATCATCCAGCCTTTCTTATTGACTCTCACCACCATTTCTTTTGGGAATGTTTCCTTTGGCATTGTCAGCCGCTTACACCATCGATGGAAGCTTTAGTCCGGACGCTGTGCAGTTCAGGACACAAGTGAAATGCGTTCTGTCATGGCCACTTGTTTTCAGTGAGATGGACGAGTCACCTTTTTTATCAACAGTCCGATTGAGAGGCAGGTCAAACATCAAAGGTACTTCATCCATATTTATGATATCATCTGGCCCAATGGAATTCTCCGCTATCTTTCTTTGAGTAAATGTGCGGAAGTTAGCACGTTTTTCATCGTAATCGGGGGGAGCTGCTGACATGACACAAAGTTGTGCGTGCCCTGATGGACAGGCCTTTGCGGCTCATAAATCTAAAACACCAGGATGGCCCACCCCTAAAATCTTAGATTTTCATTTTGGAGGCATTTGTCTTCAGTCTGATCTGCACGGTGGAAACACCGCGGCCGCTGTCTCTCTGAGTGTTAACACAGTCTTCAAGAAAGTTTTCAAGCTCAGGCCATCTGCTATGATTACCTCTGAAAGCTTTGTCGTCTTTTTGCGTTGACTCAGTTCTTCACGCTGGCGTCTCCACCGTCTCACCATCGATTCATTTATGCCAAGATTCTGTGCAGCAGCTTGATTTCCTTCTTGAGCCGCCAGATTGATGCCTTTAACTTATAAGCTGCATTATATGGTTTTCTTCGAGTCTTTTCCATGTTGATGAGGGTGAGTACAAACTACTGATTTGCAATCATTTAATTGTGAAAGTGCTCTTCATTTATCTCCCACAATTTCATTGGTCCTCTGAGAACTACTTATCAATTTTATTGGTCTGCTGTTACCAGGCAAAATGTTTTTGGCGACATGAAAAAAAAATGCATTAGCCGCCGCATCGTTACTATAAGCTTCAGTGTTCACAGTGTGGGGAAAACGCAGCGGCTTGTAGCCGGAAAAATACGTTATTGTGGGTGATTTGAACATCCATGTAGACGCTAACAATGACAGCCTCATCACAGCATTTAATCATGTATTAGACTCAGTGGGCTTCTCTCAAAATGTAAACCAACCCCCCACCACTTTAATCACACTCTAGATCTAGTTTTAACATATGACACATGGTCCACTGATGACACCATAGCCCTGACACATACTGCCCTCTCACACCTGGAGAACAGAGACACATATGTGAGAGTGCTGTTTGTAGATTACAGCTCAGCGTTCAACACCATCGTTGGACAGGAAACTGCAGGATCTTGGATTGAGTTGACTGCTTAAAGAAGTCCTGCCATTAATTAATGCTTCAATCTTAAATATGATCAACCTATCTCTAATAATCAGCTGTGTACCACAGGTCTTCCAGCTGGCTGTAGTTAAACTGTTACTTAAAAAGCATCTCTAGACCCAGCTGTCTTAGCTAATTATAGGCCAATCTCTAACCTTCCTTTCATTTTCAAGTGTGCGGTCGCTGGATTGGGACACAGCCATGGAGTGCGTTAGAGAGTTTGAGCGTGCAGCGTTTAAAGCGTGGAAGTGCTGACCTTACTTTGAGTTTGATTCCGTAAAAAGTGAGAAGAACATTAGCGTCCGCTGTTCACTCACTGCGTGGGAAGAAAACTTCTTTTTACAGCAAAAAAGACCCTAATCTTCCGAGCAAGCACCGAGTACGCTGCCACGGGAATGTGAAATTCAAAGAGAAGCTCCCGGATCCTTCCACTGACATGGCTGCTGCGGCACACCTGCAGCAGGGCAAACCTCCGCCTGCCCCACTCCTGCTAAACAGGTGAAAATAGAGCAACAGGACCGCTGAGTCTTTGATTTTACTTATTTTCTGCTGTGTTTTACTTGCATCTATTTGAAAGAGTAAATGTAAACACAAAAAACTATTTTATTTTATATGCTGGAATCTGCAGAAAATAGATTTAATGTTAAACAAATTTCTCCCAGTCAGAGAATGTTGCATATAATTTAATGTTTGCTTGATGCATAAAGTTCAAAGATTAAAACTAGTTTTAAAAAGAGACTTTTTCATTTGGTTACATTTTATATGATGGATTATGCAGAAAAAGTCGAATTTCAAGTAACTCGACCAACACAGCTGATGGCCAAATAAAGCTTTCTGAAGCTTGTACTGAAAAAGGTTTCATGACTTGAAACTTTTCACCACAGTTGTCTTTGGTGACATCTGGTGGCCTGAAATATGAAGAGCAGGTTGAATCACAACTTAAAATAAACTGCTTCTGTCATGGTTGGCTGTGTGACAGGCAGGCAAGCAGGATTGGTGGACCCAAAATGCAGGACTCAGACTCGAGGGATGAACTCAGAATACTCAGCTTTATTTGCTGGCACGGGAAAACAAGCATACAAAGCAACGCAAACTAAACTAAACTGGGAAACAACATAAACTCACGGGAAACACAGGGAGCTCCACACAGCATGAGGGGGAACTGACGTTAACGACGCGACAACAAGAACTAACTGACAGGGACTAAAATGCACTGGTGGGCACATGAGGAAAGGAGGAACAGGTGGGCACACAGCTGGGACTCATTAGCCTAGACCTTCAAAGTAAAACAGGAACTCCACAGGCAGAATTCAGAGACAATACTAACACAGTACAGGGACAGGAGGAACATGAGGGCAGAACTAAACTTAAGAGCTAGAAATCACAACCCAGAAGGACAAGAAATCTAGAAAAGCAAAACAGAACCCAATAAACAATAATATAGAATCAAAACACTGTCACTTGGTGTTCGCTCGCTTTGTGGTAGAGTATCACTTCCTGTTCCTGCTCAAACACAGTGGTGTTTCTGAGTAGCTTTTCTGCTTAGCAATTTAATTTAAATCTTTTGATACATCCCTTCTTCATAGTATAATCTTAACGTGCTTCATCTGAATCACCCTTTCTGTGTACTCACTACCTAATTTGTAGCCAAAGTATTCACTCACTGTCTCTTTACTGTTTCGCTAGCTTAGCTTAGCTCGTAGCCGACTCGTTAGCACCATGGCTACTTCACCTGTCCCTCCTGCACTTTCCTGCTCATTGTGTCAGATGTTTAGTTACTCCTCGGCCTCCTTTAGCAGTAATGATACCTGTAACAAATGTAGCATATTTGCAGCTCTGGAGGCCAGGATTACTGAATTGGAGACTCGGCCGCACCCTTCATTCACCCGTAGCTAGCCAGGCCCCTGTAGCTGGTGCAGCCGAAGATAGCGTGGGCCCCGCTAGCTGTTCCCCGGCAGACCCCAAGCAGCTGGGGAAAGAGGGCGGCTGGGTGACGGTGAGGAGGAAGCATAGTCTTAAACTGAAGCCCCAGGTACACCACCAACCTGTTCATGTGTCTCAACTGTTTTTCCCCACTCGGCGACACACCCGCCGGGGTCAAACTCTGGTAATTGGTGATTCTGTTCTCAGACATGTGAAGCTAGAGACACCGGCAACCATAGTCAATTGTCTTCCAGGGGCCAGAGCAGGCGACATTGAAGGAAATTTAAAACTGCTGGCTAAGGGTAAACGTAAATACAGTAAGATCATAATTCACGTCGGCAGTAATGACACCCGTTACGCCAATCGGAGGTCACTAAAATCAATATTGAATCGGTGTGTAACTTTGCCAAAACAATGTCGGACTCTGTAGTTTTCTCTGGTCCCTCCCAATCAGACCAGGAGTGACATGTTTAGCCGCATGTTCTCCTTAAATTGCTGGCTGTCTGAGTGGTGTCCCAGAAACGATGTGGGCTTCATAGATAATTGGCAAACCTTCTGGAGGAAACCTGGTCTTGTTAGGAGAGACGGCATCCATCCCACTTTGGATGGAGCAGCTCTCATTTCTAGAAATATGGACCAATTTATTAAACCCCCAAAATATGACTATCCAGAGTTGGGACCAGGAAGCAGAGTTGCAGTCTTACACGCCTCTCTGCAGCTTCTCTCCTCCTGCTACCCCCAAAACCCATCTCCATTGAGACTGTGTCAGCTCCCAAAAAGACAAAAACAAACTAAAACCAGCAATAAACAACTTAAACATAAAAATCACAAAGAAAGAACAATACAGTATCCACATCTGAACCAAAGAGTAAAACAGTGAAATGTGGATTATTAAATATTAGGTCTCTCTCCCAAGTCTCTGTTAGTACATGACTTAATAATTGATCAACAAATCGATTTACTCTGCCTTACAGAAACCTGGTTGCAGCAGGATGAGTATGTTAGTTTAAATGAATCAACACCCCGAGTCATTCTAACTACCAGAAATCCCAAGCACAGGCCGAGGGGCGGTGTGGCAGCAATTTTTCACACCAGTCTATTAATTAACGAAAGACCAAGACAGACTTTTAATTCATTTGAAAGCCTGATGCTTAGCCTCGTCCACCCCAGCTGTAAAACTCAGAAACCAGTCTTACTTGTTATCATCTATCGTCCACCTGGGCCTTACACAGAGTTTCTCTCTGATTTCTCAGACTTTTTATCTGATTTAGTGCTCAGCTCAGATAAAATAATTATTGTGGGTGATTTTAACATCCATGTAGATGCTAAAATGACAGCCTCAACATCGCATTTAATCTGTTATTAGACTCAGTTGGCTTCTCTCAAAATGTAAAAGAACCCACCCACCACTTTAATCACACTCTAGATCTTGTTTTAACATATGGCATAGAAACTGGACATTTAACAGTGTTTCCTGAAAACCCTCTGCTGTCTGATCATTTCCTGATAACATTTACATTTACAATAATTGATTACACAGCAGTGGAGAGTAGACTTTATCAAAGTAGATGTCTTTCTGAAAGTGCTGTAACTAAGTTTAAGAAATATAATCCACCCACTGTTATCATCTTCAATGCCCTGTACCAACATAGAGCAGAGCAGCTATCTGAACGCTACTCCAACAGAGGTCGATTATCTTGTTAATAATTTTACCTCCTCTCTACGTGCGACTCTGGATACTGTAGCTCCTGTGAAAACTAAAGCCTCAAATCCAAGTACCTGACTCCGTGGTATAATTCTCAAACACGTAGCCTAAAGCAGATAACTCGTAAGCTGGAGAGGAAATGGCGTGTCACAAATTTAGAGGATCATCATTTAGCCTGGAGAAATAGTTTGCTGCTTTATAAGAAAGCCCTCCGCAAAGCCAGAACATCTTACTATTCGTCACTGATTGAAGAAAATAAGAACAACCCCAGGTTTCTCTTCAGCACTGTAGCCAGGCTGACAAAAAGTCAGAGCTCTACTGAGCCAACAATCCCTTTAACGTTAACTAGTAATGACTTCATGAACTTCTTCACAAATAAAATTTTTATCATTAGAGAAAAAAATTACCAATAATCATCCCACAGATGTAATATTATCTACAGCTACTTTTAGTACCATCGGTGTTAAGTTAGACTCTTTTTCTCCAATTGATCTTTCTGAGTTAACTTCAATAATTAATTCCTCCAAACCATCAACGTGTCTTTTAGACCCCATTCCTACAAAACTGCTCAAAGAAGTCCTGCCATTAATTAATTCTTCGATCTTAAATATGATCAACCTCTCTCTAATAATCGGCTATGTACCACAGGCCTTCAAGGTGGCTGTAGTTAAACCTTTACTTAAAAAGCCATCTCTAGACCCAGCTGTCTTAGCTAATTATAGGCCAATCTCCAACCTTCCTTTCATATCAAAAATCCTTGAAAGAGTAGTTGTCAAACAGCTAACAGATCATCTGCAGAGGAATGGCTTATTTGAAGAGTTTCAGTCAGGTTTCAGAGCTCATCACAGCACAGAAACAGCTTTAGTGAAGGTTACAAATGATCTTCTTATGGCCTCTGACAGTGGACTCATCTCTGTGCTTGTCCTGCTAGACCTCAGTGCTGCGTTTGATACTGTTGACCATAATATCCTATTAGAGCGATTAGAACATGCTGTAGGTATTACAGGTACTGCACTGCAGTGGTTTGTATCATATCTATCTAATAGACTCCAATTTGTTCAAGTAAATGGAGAGTCCTCTTCACACACTAAGGTTAAATATGGTGTTCCACAGGGTTCAGTGCTAGGACCAATTCTATTTATATTATACATGCTTCCCTTAGGCAGCATCATTAGAAGACATAGCATAAATTTTCACTGCTATGCAGATGACACGCAGCTCTATCTATCCATGAAGCCAGGTAACACACACCAATTAGTGAAACTGCAGGAATGTCTTAAAGACATAAAGACCTGGATGGCCGCTAACTTTCTGCTTCTTAATTCAGATAAAACTGAGGTTATTGTACTCGGCCCTGAAAATCTTAGAACTATGGTATCTAAGCAGATTCTTACTCTGGATGGCATTACCTCGGCCTCCAGTAACACTGTGAGGAACCTTGAGTCATTTTTGACCAGGACATGTCCTTCAATGCACATATTAAACAAATATGTAGGACTGCTTTCTTCCATTTGCGCAACATCTCTAAAATTAGAAATATCCTGTCTCAGAGTGATGCTGAAAAACTAGTTCATGCATTTATTACTTCCAGGCTGGACTACTGTAATTCTTTATTATCAGGATGTCCTAAAACTCACTGAAAAGCCTTCAGCTGATCCAAAATGCTGCAGCAAGGGTACTGACAGGGACTAGAAAGAGAGAGCATATTTCTCCTGTTTTGGCTTCCTTCATTGGCTTCCTGTTAAATCCAGAATTGAATTCAAAATCCTGCTCCTCACATACAAAGTCTTAAATAATCAGGCCCCATCTTATCTTAATGACCTTGTAGTACCATATCACCCCATTAGAGCACTTCGCTCTCACACTGCAGGCCTACTTGTTGTTCCTAGAGTATTTAAAAGTAGAATGGGAGGCAGAGCCTTCAGTTTTCAGGCCCCTCTTCTGTGGAACCAGCTTCCAGTTTGGATTCGGGAGACAGACACTATCTCTACTTTCAAGATTAGGCTTAAAACTTTCCTTTTGCTAAAGCATATAGTTAGGGCTGGACCAGGTGACCCTGAATCCTCCCTTAGTTATGCTGCAATAGACGTGAGGCTGCCGGGATTCCCATGATGCATTGAGTTTTTCCTTCCACTCACCTTTCTCACTCACTATGTGTTAATAGACCTCTCTGCATCGAATCATATCTGTTATTAATCTCTGTCTCTCTTCCACAGCATGTCTTTATCCTGTTTTCCTTCTTCACCCCAACCGTCGCAGCAGATGGCCGCCTCCCTGAGCCTGGTTCTGCCGGAGGTTTCTTCCTGTTAAAGGGAGTTTTTCCTTCCCACTGTCGCCAAAGTGCTTGCTCATAGGGGGTCATATGATTGTTGGGCTTTTCTCTGTATTTATTATTGTGCTATCTACTGTACAATATAAAGCGCCTTGAGGCGACTTTTGTTGTGATTTGGCGCTATATAAATAAAATTGAATTGAATTGAATTGAATTGAATTGGGCCACAGGCCCAGGACCGTGAAAGTTTCATTATGATCGCTCACTCTACAGAGCTCTGTTGCCAGTTTCTGTTTAATATCCTGTGACGGTGCTGTGTGATATCGTTCTACCACTGTGGTGCTTTGAACATGTCTGTTTGATTAATAAGTAGTTTTGGTGAATAAACATTCCTTGTTTAAACATGTGTCATGGTGTGGTCTCTCTTTGCTTGTGACTTCTTGACGTTTGTAAACATTTGGTGAACTTTATGAGTTTATTTCTGCCTTCTGTGTCCTGCATCTGGGTCCACACTCTACCTGCCACACAGCGGACCACGACGGCTGTAACTAGAGAACGGTCGAGGAATCTGGCTGTTTATTTGAAGCAGCTACTGCAGTTCATGGAAACTGGTACAGTTAGCAAAGTGTGATCCATGGTCTGATTTAGATGAGTGAAATCATTGAACAAAGTGAGGAAGCTGATCCACTTTGACATGTCTGTTGTGAAAAGACTTTATTGGATTCCTGCATCCAGGTAGGTCTGGATAGCTGCTTGTCCCTTAAAAATTATTCTTCTGCATTTTGTATACACTCAGATCTTGGTCTAGTCTAGTAAAGTGTTACATTTAACAACAATAAAAATCTAAAAAAAGAGGAAAATACTTTACACAACAGTAACATTTTTCTAGTAAACATAACCGTATAAGAAATTTTCACCTATTTTATAAACTTATAAATTTAGCTACAATTGAGCCGAATCTTTTTTAAAATCTACATAAATATCACATCATCATCATCAACCCGTCTCTTCATCTGGTTTTGTTGACTGTGGAGTACAGTGCACATGGAGACTCTCCTGTTTCCTGACTTCTATCTCTGAAAACAGAGAAGAACATTTCATGATTTGGAGGATATAGCATCAACTGAAATCATTTCCATTAATGGTGAAAAAGAGCAGTAAAAGCAGTGAGTTTGTTTCTTAGACATGAGAGGACAGTCTCTCTCACCTCTTGGCTGCACTGCCTCTGTTAAATCTAACAGCAGTGTACTCAGTAACTTCCTGTTCCTGCATGTGTCTGTGAGGCTGAGCTGCTCTGATGTTGGAGTAGAGAGGATCTGCCTGGTTATTGGAGAAGTGGATGCTGGTATACTGAAGATCATCCTGCTCCTCTGGCTGTCTCTGATCAGGTAAACACTGTATAGGAAAAAAGATCTCAGCTACAAATGTGATCAAATGTATTTGAGTTAAAGAACAACAGCAAAGAAGGATTTGTGAGTCCAACAGGAAGTTTAAAACCACAATGTTGGTTATTTGTACAACACTGATGTGACTGTTTTCACCTGTTCTCTGTTGTTGGCTCTGTCTTCAGATTTAACAGGTTCCTTGGACATCCTCTTTTTTCTGGTTGGGACAATTAATGATGAACAAAATAATGACATTCATAAACTGTTAAAATCAAACTTTATCTTCTAAACAATAATGTAACAGATCTGCTCACTGAATCCACAGGAAGACAGAGAAGAATATGACAGGCAGGAGAACAGCAGCAGTTACTCCAGCAGCTTCTAATGTTCCTGCTCCTGTGGAAACAAAGATCCAAATAAAACACTGACAGTTGAGTTAGCATTACAACAACTGAGCACAGAGTCGATTCAGGCACGAGATCAAGTTAAGCCACAACATTGTAGAATAAATGTTACTGTGCCTGAATTTTAGATAATTGTACTCTTTGTAAAACTGCATAAAAACTTGTTCATGCATGAATAGCCAGTAAAATAAGCTACTGTAAGACTTGAGTTCACTGAAACTCACGTAATGCTTTCCTTATTTTATGACCTCAGTTACCTGATTGTAACATGAAGTAGAGTTACTGCAGGTTAGAACAGTTAAAGCGGTGCTCTGATCACTGATGTACTGGCATATAGTCAGAGTTAGACAACTTAGATTAGTCCTTCAGCACAATGAGTTAACTGGTGCCATCCCAGAAATCCAGTGTGTCGGCTCAAACTTGAGTATAAAAATATGAATTCAGTCATTTTAGCAGCACACTGAACGATGTGTACAAGAGTAAAAACATCCAGAATGATTAGCCCAAAGTTTCAAGCTTCAGCAAACACTGGAAAGTGTCCATGTGTATACAGCCTGTTTAAAACAATGCTGTAAGATCACATGAGGCTCAGTGTTTAAGATGTAATTCTTAGTCCATCTTTGGGACTTTGTAGTTTCTACATGACAAACACACAGAACAACTTTTATTTGTCTTCATATCTTCCCTTGACCACATGACCACATGACCACATGACCTGACATCAAGATCAATGAAAAGTGATTATGAAAAGAAAATGACAAAAGTGTCATTTTTCAAACTTTTTCAACTTTTTCTGTATGTTAGAGCTTAATGAATTAAATCATCAGTGTAAACAACGTAAAATTCCAATAATCTCAACAATCAAACAGGAGAAATGTGTTTTTGATGCTCCTGATTCAGCGTGTCTGATATTTCTCTGCCCTCTAGTGGTGAAACTATAGTGTTACAGTTCCAGGTTCAATCTGAGCGCTCTCTCATCTGTACAGAGTCCGTTCATCCTAAATAAAGAAAAAAGTAAATATGGAGAGTAAATATTGAACTATTTGAATATTTGTGATTCACACCAGTACAGTATCAGTGGTGTTAAAGTGGTTTTTTGTGTGACCTGCAGTGAAAGGGGCACTAGTTCACTGATTCCACCTGTTTTGAGGTTTATTGGTTTGTTCAAATTAAAGCTAAATTAGCTGAATTGTATTTTGCTTTGTATGTAAGTGAAAGAGCAGAGCTACATCAATGTGGCAGACTGTTAAAACAAGAAATAGTTAGAAACAGTCCACCTGTCAGCTGATCATACAGCTCATCTTTCTCTGTGTGCTAATCTGGGCTTTTTATGGCACCTACGTAAGAAACTGTTTGAAGGCCCAATTTTGAAGAACTACAATGGGATATGCTTTTAAGATGATCCATGGTGATAGATCAACAATGTAAAACGTCAGACTTTAAGAAGAAAACAGGCCCAGTTTGTGAACCCAAAATTCAGTTAAATAAACTCCTTCTCTGGGTGGAATCCTATGTTGGAATCCAGGAATGGAAATCCAGCTCACCTGCTGCTCAGCTGCCTCATCATCATCATCATCATCATCATCATCTGTCCTCAGACTCACTTTCCTTTAGAATCAATCATCAGAATACTCCCCTGCAGCTTCCACTGGCATGCCCACCCTCCCAGTGGCCCTCCTCAAAGATGCCTCCTCACCATGTCCAAGTAAAAGCTCACTCTCTCTCCGATGGACTCTCCTGTGGAAATTATCTGCAAAAATACACTATATGGCCAAAAGTATTCACTCTTCTGCCTTCACATACGCACATCAATTTGAGTGAAATCCCATTCTTAATCCTCAAGGTTTGTTGTGATGTCAGCCCACTGTTTGCAGAACAGCTTTAACTCCTCCGGGGAAACTTTTCACAAGGTTTAGGAGTGTTTATGGGAGTTTGTGAAGTCAGACTCTGATCTTGGATGAGAAGTCTAATTCCATTTTCTACTTCCACAGCAAACCCACTCATCCATGTCTTTTTGAACCTTGCTTTGTGCACCGGTGTGCAGTTATATTGGAACAGGAAGAGGCCATCCCCAAACTGTTCCCATTGTCTGAATTTTCCTGATATGATGATTTTACATTTCCTACCACTTCATGGCTGAGTTGCTGTTGTTTCCAATCACTTGCAGCGTCTGTAACAACTGTTGTTGTGCAAGACGCTGCAGAAACCCTGAAAAGCACCACAATAAACCAACTCTGCCAACCACAAGTGTAATATGTGTAGTATGTAACACACACAGAGGAATCCTCTGATGTCTTTTCTGAAGCTGCTGTGTGTATTAACCAGTTTGCATTTTCAATATTCATGTGGAACTTGTTAATCTGCAAATGTGCATTTGTTTAATTTGTCTACAATAAAAAGTTGAACCTGTCTCGTCACGCTTCTTCTGCCAACATCAAGAGACGGGGAGAGCTCTCTTCTCTACACTATGCTATCAATGTTATTATGTACGCTGTGTTTAGTCAGATCATACGGGCACCTACACACACATTTAAACTATAATGAATATGCAAAGCAGATAACCAGGAATTAGCTTTCACAGTTCATGTGTGCTTTTCTCAGCACTCATGGTTCAGACCACACTCCTCTTTTAACTCTGACCTCATTTTGAGCTCAGCTCTAATTCTGTAAAGTGTTGTGAGTCCATCTCACACACTTGTATCACATCAAAAACATTTGTTCACAGATAGAAAAAGGCTTCCTGCCACAGAGAGCATCTCCTGGATGACCAAGACGTAAAGAATATCAGACACGCTGTCACTGCTGGTAAAACTGCAGGTTTGCTGTCTTGAAGTTTTATCCACTTGCATCTGGTTAACCATGTATGCAAATAAGGAGGAAGATGAGAGGGTGTCATTTTTTTTAACACTTCTCTTCTGTATCTTAAAGACTGGGATGAGTCGACTTCTGCTTTACAGAAAGGACTGTCAGTTATCTACTTGCATTTTAACGGCTCACACAGAGCAATGAGAGGAGCAGCTATGAGTGTAATAACAGCAGTCAGTGGATTTGTTCTCCTCACTGTGACAGGTTGGTCTGCTGTGAGTAATTCTACTTTGAGTAACCAAATGTGACAGAAAATATAATTCAGACACTGATTTGTTTTCAGGTGAATGTATTTTTCTTCCATCTGTAAAATGATGCTGTGTGAAACATCGTCTGTCCTTACAGCTCTGCAGCTCCAGCCTTCTGTCTCCATTCTTCAATGTTTTTCTTTGCACTGTTAACACTCAGCAGTTCAGAGTTTTGCAGTCTAATCATTTTATCTGCGTTTTATTGCAGTGCCATAAATCTGGACACTAATGATGTTTGGGTGAAAGACCCAATAATTTAGTCTAATTATTATAAATCATCTGTCGTCTTAGATTCACAGAATGTATTTGTTGTGTTTAAGTGGATTTTCTCAGGATGAACATGGCTGACGTTTATCAGTGTGAACTGTTTGTTCCTCTTTTTGTTTTCATGTTGACAAAACCCAGACTATCAGTCTCACTTCACCTCTTTTCTTTTTTCTTTGTCTACATAAAGAACAAATTGTAAATTCATGGCTGTCATTGACTAAGTGATAGTGACACTACAGCCACTTCAAGCTGCTCTGTAAAATGAACGAGTCATTTAACGTTTGACTTTGAAGCTGCTGAGGCCTGAGCTCTTGTCTGGGATGCATTTTCAGCTACTTTTAATCACTCGAACCTGAAAAGTTTAGAAACAAAACTTTATCTGTGAAATGGAAGTTTTCACCTCGTTACACAGAAAAGCCAACGTGTAACGTCCCCGTATGAGAACATGTCTCTGTGTCTGTGTTTGTGTCCTTCTTTGTGGTTCTGCTGAAGTGTCTCTATGTGTCAGTGCGTCTCTTGTTATATAAGTGTGTTTGAGTGTAATTTATCCTAGAAGTTACTTGTGTTAGAAATTGTTAATTCCATAGACTACATTTTTTATTTTTTTATTCTTTAGCTTTTAAATCAGAATGAGGTCCAACTACTTTTATCTGTTTTATGTATTTATTATTTTACTTCCTTTTAAAATCCTGTCCTGTTCTCCTGTGTTTTCCATTTTAACTGTGCTTCATTTTGGTCATCAGCGGTTGTTTTAAGTGTGTGGTAGAACTCAATTTGACTAAACTACCAAAATACTCCATTTGGCCTATTTTGGGTCTAACCACTGCTCTTCAGTAGTGGTTAGACTACTACAGTAGTGATTAGTGCCTTCCTGTTTTGGAGTGTTTCTGAGTTAATAGTTAATTATCTAAAATGTACCCTTTAATAACAAAAACTCGAATACCGACTGTGTAAGAATCTATCTTCCTCTTCCTGCACCTTTTCTACACTCACTATCATTCCCACTTTTTTCCTCTTTTCCACCTCGACCATGCAGTGATCGACACTCCGTCTATAAGATTCATGCATACTAAGAGATTGTGTTTGTTTAGCCTGCACAATGGGTGCCTGTGATGTGTGAACATATAATACACACATTGCATCTCTAACAGAATTGCTTGCACCCCCCCCCCCCCAGCGCGTCTTATTTACCGTCTGTGTATACAACCTCACCTCTGGCGCCGGTGCCCACCTCTCAATTTTAAATACATGTAGACATTGCGGTTCTCAGGAGGGGCTATGCGCTAACCTACTGCTCTCTGGCAGGTAGCTCCATGCCCTCCTGAGTTTTGAATGCACCTTAGAACACACATGCATCAACACTACATATGAGCGGGCGGAGGGAGGTTTGGAGTCTTCACACACACCTGCGTTCTCTGTTGCCTGTCGGAGCGGGGGGGCTGGGAGGAGGAGTTGGCCGTCCGATTGGGGTCTGGAATCTGGGGCCTCCTTGCTACTGCAGAGTCGAGGTGGTCTGCTTCTCTCCACCCTAGAGAAAAGTGCAGTTTCCCCCTTTAGGGGCAAGGGTACCTAGACCTGGGGTATAGAGTACGCTTGGGGAGTGTGATTGTGTGTACAGTGTCTATTTATGTCTGTCTCCACGTTGGGTGAGTGCGGAGTAATTGCATATGTGTGCATGTGGGTGGGAATGGATGTTCGTATCTGTGTGTGCCTGTTTGTCTGTGTCTATATGTCAGGTCGGGTATTAGACACCACCTCTCAGCCCCTCCAGTCTCTCCCCGACCAATCCCCCTGCCAGTGGCTGGCGCCCTCAGTCATCGGTGCGTTGGTGGTTCTTGGTGTCCGGGGATGGGCGCTCAGGTATACACCGGCTCACTCCTGGTGGCTGCTTGTTGGGGTCTGCCCCGCCCTTCGGGGGGCGGGGTGCCCTCGGCCTCCAGGCCTGGGGCTCGGTCCACTCTGGCACAGCTGGCTACCAGCTCACGGGCATGTCACTGCAACCCCCTCTGGCTTTTGTTCCACGCCTGCGGGGTGACCCCTCATCTGGGGCTCTCCTCAGCTCTTTCATGGACAGTGGCACAGTTGTCCCTCCAGTTAATGTCCCATTAAAAGAGCCATAAATGTAATAAAAAGAGTACTTTAGGACCATGGTTGCCTCGATTTTTATTTCTGTCTTCTTGTGGTTCTTTGTGGTTCCGTTCACCGCCACTCTGCCCGTGTAACCAGTATGTAAGAACAATAACAAAAGATGGCCAATTTTAGAAACTTAAGGAATGGTAGGAGCCAAGAGGATGGGTAACCACAAGGAAAACACAACCACAAGATGTTGAAACTGCATCTCATTGTATTAAAATATTGTAAACTGTATTATAACCAACTACAGTAACGAATATAGAGTGCGTGCACGAATACCAAAAAAATATAATAAAGTAAAATTAATTCAGACCCGGGTCTTTTCAGTGTCAGTGTTATCCAGTTCAGGCCTGTTGGGTGATCTGGGCACTTTACTGGTGTGAAACCAGTCCAACAATCAATGTATGTTTTGCACAGTTTGTCCTGCCACAATCGGACTGCAAGATTCAGTTCCATATGAGCTGTGCCTCACCATCCATCGCAATGAAAGATCATCATTCTTCTGTGGATTTCCAGAAGGTCTGTGGAAGTTCTCTGTGGACTCGGTTTCTTGATATCCAATAAAAAAAACCCTGACCAATGCAAAGCTCCGTGTATTCACAAAAAACAGGTTTCCAGATGTAGCAGCTGACCGAACAGACCTGAGGCTTCAGCCACTATTAAGCCTGAATAGCAGCAACATTCCTTTAGTGTTGTCGGTACACGTGTAGCGGGTGTAGCGGTAAGCAGCTTTACCAGTGTAAACAGACAGCAAACAGCTAAAGGTGGGACAACAAATCCCATTGGTTAAAAATGAAATCGTCCATCAAGGTCAGAAAATAATGATTATTAAACACAACAGAATAAATAACAAAACAAAAAGTAATTAGGCTTTCAACCCAACGATAACTTACTTTTATACAAGTTTATACAATTATTCAAAATTTAGTTTTGCTTTAGTTTTTTTTGTTTCTTTTCCTAATTTTGAAGATTTTAGACTAAAATACATTAAACTACATGAGCAATAATTCCAACAAAGGTTTCTACTTTTATCTGTTTGTTACTGTGGGCTACACGTGCTTCTCCTCTCCCACGTCCTCTCCTGTCTCCATCATCACTGCTTACCATCTCCATCCTGCCTTCACCCTTGACACATGAAACTTCTGATTGGCTGTTCCTTCGCCACTGTCTGTGTCACCAGAAGCACTCGGGCTGGCCAGGTGTTTCCTTCTCAGTCTGGGTTAACCTGGGCGTCAAGGGTAGCCTCACCACTGAAATGTTATTTTAGATCTTCATCTGTGCTCAGGATGGCATCTATCACCTGCTAAAATACTCCGACACAAAGAAAACAACTGTTTGACAAAACTTCACTTCTCTTTGTGGTTAATTCCCAGAATGGCGTCTCATGCATCATAATGGAAAGAGGAGAAGTTCATGCTGTTAGTGTTTCATACAGTGACTGTAATAGTGGGTCAATGCAATCATCTCTGGCAGCCTGTAACTTTTACACATTTATGTTTATCATCAGCAAATCATTTATCATTATAGTTTGTTTTATTCTAACATTAAGTGAGAATCTATTTATCTGTCCAAACGACAACACTAACTGCAGGTTCTCATTACAGTCGGTCTACAAAGCAGCTGCTCTCACTCAGTTCCTGCCTTCTAATGTGAAGATCAGATGAATCTTTAGCTGAAAATAAAAACCTGCAAACTTTGTTTTCCATGACACATGAAGCTGAAAATGTAGCCTACAGAAAAATACTAACCCAAATGAGTGTGTTTAATTTTTGTTATTCTATTATTTTTGTTAATCTAACTTTATTTTTTGTTATGATGTGCTCTGTGTTACAGTCGTTTTGGGTCAGTATGGCTGGGGAGTGACTTACACTTCTACTCCGATCTGTGCTGTAAAAGGATCCACAGTGGAGATACGCTGCACCTACACATACCCATCTAGACAATATAATCCTTATGGAGTTGTGAGGACATTCTGGTTCACAAAAGAGAGTAATAATGAAGTTGTGGATTTGAAAACAGATCCAGAGTATTCAGGTCGAGTTCAGTATCAGTGTGAAAACAACAAATGCACTCTGAGAATCACAGACCTGAGAGGGAGCGACTCAGCTGAGTACAGGTTCAGATTCATAACAAACCATGAAGGAGGGAAATATTCTGGTGTACCTGGAGTCACTTTGACTGTCACAGGTAACATGTTCATCCACTCGTTTACTATTTTAAATCCAAGTGTTTACTGTGAGTGTGTTTGTGTGTTTTATCTGTATGTTGTCAGCTGAGTTTAATGTTCTTTATTTACTAATGGGCAGATCTGCAGGTGCAGGTGAGCAGATCAGCTGTCAGAGGTGATTCTAAGTCAGCAGATCTGAAGTGTGAGAGCAGTTGTCCTCTGCCTGATAATCCCTCCTACATCTGGTACAAGAATGAACAGATCATCACAGGACAAACATCTAATTCTTATACAGACTACTGCGATCCCACAAACAGGATTTCCTGTGCTGTCAGAGGATATGAGAACTCCCGCGCTCCTTCAGTGGGTGAGTTTATGCTTTAACATAATGCCATGTTGTGGAGCCGTGTGGCAAATGAGCTGTATATTTTATAGGTTTTAATAAGGGTAACACTATTGGTTTGTATTTTGCTGTTGATCACACAACCTGTATAGTCGGGGCTCATAAATAGTTATCCTACAGTGAGGTCACTGGAGGGAGGAAACCTTTCTCACAGGCTTATACTGAGGCCTTATCACATCATTTTCATTTCTGTCTTCGGATGTTATGACTCTGACTAATATCCAACTCTCTCTGTCTCACAGTAGTGAAGGATGTCTGGGATGTGACTTACACTTCTACTCAGGTCTGTGCCTTCAAAGGATCAACAGCAGAAATACGCTGCACCTTCAGATACCCATCAACTATAGATGGAAGAAATACAAGCATTCAGAAAACATTCTGGTTTACTAAAGTCAAAGATAATGAACCTGTGGATCTGACAACACAGTCAGAGTACAGAGATCATGTTCATTATCAGTGTAAAAACAACGACTGCACTCTGAGAATCACAGACCTGAGAGAGAGCGACTCAGCTGAGTACAAGTTCAGATTCATAACAAACGATCCACGAGGGAAATATTCTGGTGTACCTGGAGTCTCTTTGACTGTCACAGGTAAAATAATTTTCACAGAAAGTCTCTTTAAACATTTATAAGCCTTGCAGCTGTCTGTATGCTGAGAGTTTGTTTTAATATAATATCTGTTGTTTGCTCCCAGATCCACAGCTCCAGGTACATGTGAGGAGATCAACAGTAAACTCTTATTCTAACTGGACAGAGCTGACATGTCACAACAACTGTCAGCTACCTGATCAATCTTCCTACATCTGGTACTGGAATGGACACAAACTTTCATCAGAAAAACAATATTTACACCTGAACACATTTGATTCTACAGACAGTTTTCACTGTGCTGTGAAAGGATATGAGACATTCCCTTCTCCAACAGTGTGTGAGCTCTTCTTTTACTCCTTCACTCCTTAATAAAGCTGATTTGTTTCTTTTTTGGAAGGTTTTGATGTTTTTGTTTTAGAAAACAAACTGTTAATCATGTAAAATTTAGTTGTTGTGACCATGTTGAGATTTTCATGTTTCCTCCTCCAGATGCTCCAAAGCTTCCCTCTGTGTCAGTGAGTCCCTCTGCTGAGATAGTGGAGGGCAGTTCAGTCACTCTGAACTGTAGCAGTGATGCTAACCCAGCAGCTAGTTACACCTGGTACAAGGAGGATGTCATCAACCCTCTCAGTTACCAAAACCAACATGTTTTCAGCTCCATCCTGCCCTCTGACTCTGGAAAGTATTACTGTACAGCTGATAATAACCTGGGACAAAAGAGATCTGAAAGCAGAACTATTGATGTGAAATGTGAGTAAAACACATTTATAAGCTGTAAAGACTTTTTGAAGAGCTGTGAGACTGCTGCAGGAATATGGAAAAACTTGAGTTACATATCATGAACACCATGTTTGCAGTTTTTAGAAATACTGTTATTCTTTTTATTTTCGATAGTTGAGTGTGTGCTCTGAAGACATTGTTTGGTTTTACATATACCAAAACTAATTTTATGCATTTGAATAGAAAAAAAAACTGAATTCCATGATTACAAAATCTCATTAGCACATTTTATATGTTTTCTATTCATAATAGAACACATCAGCTGAGAAAATGTACGATTTAAAGAAAAAAAGTATTTGTTCATTCTGAATTTGATGACAGTAACACAAGTCCAAAAATATGAATGGGGCCAACAAAAGGCTGGAAAACTAAGAGTTACTAAAAACATCTGGAGGAACATGTTGCATCAAGTTAACTGGACACAGTCTCGTAACATGTTTGGGTATAAAAATAAACTCTGAGAGACGCAGTTTCTCAGAAGTACAGACGGGCAAAGGTTCTTCAATCTGTAAAATCCTGTGACTACAAATTGTGGAAATTTTACATAATTATCGTCCACGATGTAAAATTTAGAATTTTATATTTTAAGACTCTGGATATCTGACCAACTACAGTACATGATATCATGAAATATTGAGAGAATCTAGAGAAATCTGTGTCCATAAGGTGCATTGACTGAGATGAATGTTGGATGCCTGTGATATTCAGACTCTCAAAAAGGTAAAAATGGCCCTGCTCCAACTATTTTGAGACGTGTTGCTGACACCGAATTCAAAATTGGGTGTTTGCAGAGTTTGGCTAATCTTAGAAGCACAGACAGAAGTAGCCTTGGTTTCTTCCATGTTAGCATCCACTCCTTGCTGCAGAATGAGACTGTGTTTGCCAGTGGGATGTCATTTGCTTCCTTTCCCAGTTCCTTCCCTCACACACTTTACATCCTTCCTTCTTTTTTGAATGCCAATAAGAAGACCACAGACTATTTTTTCGTGTGAATAGCAAGAGCAGAAATATTTCTAGTGGACATATCACTAATAAAAATGTGTGTAGGCTATGACTGGTGTGTATTCCATCCAGCCTAATGCAGAAATGCAGAAATGATTCAGCTGTATGCTTTTGAAAATTGGAGGACAAATGGCAGGATGTGTTTTATAATCTAAGATATGTGAACACATGTAAGAAACATTACAAATGTGTACATCAAAATCTCAATAAATAGTGATATATAGTTTGATCTGATCATTTCCACTTTCAAAAAGTCCCATGTGCATACAAATATTTGTGACATTTCCCTTTAAGTAACAGTCTACTACTACAGAACACTTTATCCAACTGAGAACATCAACTGCAGCTTCTCATTATACGCAGTCTTCAAAACAAGTTTTTAGCTGAAGAAAAACCTGCAGACAGTTTTAACTGTGCTGTTCTCTAACAGTGTGTGAGTTCACTTCTCTTACTCCTTTACTCCTCAATAAAGCTGATTTTGTTCTTGTTGGGAAGTTTACATTGTTTCATTTAGAATATAAGCTATTCATACTTTAAAATGTAGTTGTTTTATAACCATATTGTCATTCTCATGTTTTCTCCTCCAGATGCTCCAAAGCTTCCCTCTGTGTCAGTGAGTCCCTCTGGTGAAATAGTAGAGGGTAGCCCTGTGAATCTGACCTGTAGCAGTGATGCTAACCCAGCAGCTAATTACACCTGGTACAAGGAGGATGAACCACTGCCTGTAGGACCAGAGGGCGTTCATCATTTCACCTCCATCAGCTCTGAGAACAGAGGAAACTACTTCTGCAAGTCAGAGAATCAGTATGGACAGATCAACTCTTCACCTGTGTTTATAAATGTTCAGTGTAAGTATTCTTCATTCATTCCAAAGGTTTCTCTATACTTTGCATGTTAATATCAGTGAAGAATCTGTATAACTTTCCAGATGCTCCGAGGCTTCCCTCTGTGTCAGTGAGTCCCTCTGCTGAGATAGTGGAGGGCAGTTCAGTGACTCTGACCTGTAGCAGTGATGCTAACCCAGCAGCTAATTACACCTGGTACAAGGACAACAAAGTACTGTCAGCAGGACAACAGAATGTTTATCACTTTATTGCTATCAAATTGGAGAACAGCGGGAATTATTCCTGCCGGTCTGAGAATCAGTATGGACAGAAGAACTCTACGTTTCTATCCATAGATGTTCAATGTTAGTCTTTTTTCAGTGCAGATCTCTAAAAATAATACTTGATAACATTGATAGAATGTGATTATATACATGTTTTTATTTAATGTTTGCTAGATCCTCCAAAGCTTCCCTCTGTGTCAGTGAGTCCCTCTGCTGAGATAGTGGAGGGCAGTTCAGTCACTCTGACCTGTAGCAGTGATGCTAACCCAGCAGCTAGTTACACCTGGTACAAGGAGGGTGAAGACTCACCTAAAACATCAGGACACAACTTCACCATCAGCAACATCAGACCTGAGCACAGTGGGAGTTATTACTGTGTGGCCCACAACAACAGAGGGACTCATAATGTCACCTTACAGCTGACTGTCAGGGAAGGTACATTTTTTATTTCACTTACTCATTTGCTCATAGACGTAATAAACCACTATATATAATAATGTGTGTGGTAGTAATGAGTAGCTCATGGTATTATTTATAATCAATGCATGGACACACTAAATAATATTAGCAAACTATTCACAGTCACTGGGAGTTTAACTTATACAAATTCTATTAATATGGTGAGATAACAATAATGCTCACAAAACAAACAAAAAAATCAAGCAGTCCATCAGTTACAACTTAAAAACCAGCAACATTTATATAGAAGAGAAAACAAAGCAGAGATTATTGTCTGTAATCTGTGATCTGGCTGCATATAAATATTTATTTTTATTTTTTACATTTGTTTTCAAATCACAGTTTTCCCACTGGCGGCAAAACTAGTTGTCACTGGAATAACTCTTGTGGTTTTCCTAGTTATTATATGCCTCTTGATCTTTTTCCTGCTTACGTGAGTATCTGCTGCACATTAAAAATCACCTTTGCTGGTGCTCAGATTGCTTACTTTTAATGAAGTTTTTCATTCATCCCCCTGATCTAGAAAAAAGAAGCCCTCAGCATTATTTCCTCTGCCTGGAAACAGACAGGACAACAACAACAAGGTGAGCATTTAATAACCAAGTGTGAAATCCTGTGAAACTGCATTCTGGTTATGCATTAAAATTCAATCTGAACAGTCAAAGTGAAGCTTAAAATTCCAAAACACCTGCAGAAGGAAAGAGTTGAGCCACCCCAATTAGAACTCATCCTTATCAATGTTTTGATAAACCCAAATGTGGCTGTAGTGCTCGCAATATTCTCTGCAAATCATAGTATTCTGCTAAAAATGTAATTTAACTTTTGCAACTGAGACATGAATAATGCCCATTTGGGTTAAATCAAGATTGATAAACCACACAATGGTATCAGACCTCTTGCTGTCTGTGGCCATAGACGCACACTGATTTAAAACTAGCTGATTTAAAACTAGCTTGGAATCTCTGGATGTCTAATCTAGCTGGCTCCATAACATTTCCTTGAACGTTTTCTTGAACAGGTTTCCTGCACATCTCCAAGTCAGCACACAGGGAAGACAGAGGTAAGACTGAAAACCAGATCTGAACTGAAAAAGAACTTTATACTGAGGGTCATGGTTGTTGAGGGGGAGCTCTGGGCAACGTTACTTATCTTACTTTAAATATGAGTATGAGTATGCTTATTTATCCCAAAGTTGGTCAATCTTTACAACATGAATATTTATAAACATAAATATTTAAAATGACTGTAAGTAGAGCAAATGAAGGAAATCAGCCAAAGTTCAACAGGTTTCTGAACTCTGTGTTTTTTCAGTCTCCACCCAGTAACTCAGAGGAAGATGAAGAGCTTAACTATGCTAGTGTCCGATTCTCAACGAACCAGACGGATCCCATTTACTACAACATCCGATCAGCTGGATCCCGCAGACAAAAGGTGAAGGAGGAGGATGAGCATGTAGAGTACGCTGCAGTCAACTTCAGTTCTGCCCCGAGGTAACCAGCACTAAGAATTTCAGTTGTATAGATGCATGCTCAATGATCCATGTAAGGAAATCCAAGAACGTAACATTTACAGTGGGAAAAACATTTCATCCAACTGACTTCATAGCCTGAGGGAAACCGCAGTGGACTTTAGTGATTCTCTGACTGACCTGGCCTGCTGCTTTATACACTACAAATATGAACTTGGGCACACATATTACAGCACGCCTCCTTCATCTGTCCTATTTTTTTTCTCCAGAAATGCACACCAGGAAAGTGAGGAGGATCCATCTGAATTGTACAGCACAGTCAAGAAAATCTGATAAAAACAAAAAGAAGCCAAACTGTGGACCCTTCTTTAATTGTCAGTTTAGCAACCATACAGCTACTGGACAGTAGATATGATTCTACTATATAATTTTGGTCAGGCGTTCATAGTCCCCTGAGGGTAACCGCTGTGGACTTGATTGTCTGATTTCATCTGAAGTTTTGTACTACACTTCTAGTTTCAACTTCAACTGATATTTCTTCAAAAGAGTGCCCAGATGTTTGGGGAGTAGAGGTTATTTTGTCATTTTCTGTTGAAACTACTTGTTCAACACTGGAAAAAACAACAAGTCCATTCAAGATTTTTCAGGATCATAAAGTTTGGTACAAATATTCAGGTTATCTATTGCCATCTATTGTCAAAATTTAGTGCAAACCTTCATGTCCACCTTCTGATTCACCATCACACAAAAAATTCGTCTCACACGTCTGTTGGAAGTCATGTATACTTGACTAAAATGTATATTTCTTTTAGTTTCATGAGACATAGGAAATGTTTTTGCACTGCAGCACTATATGTAATAGCTAATACATGGTAAGCTTGTATTTATTAATATTATTATTGTTGTTGTAATACATAGGTATGCTGAGTTAAAGAACACTGAGTTATTGGAAAAGAACATGCGTCCTGTTTCCACTCCATAGTAGTACAGAATAGTATTTTAAAACATTTTCCACGATTCACTTTAGTTCTGTATGTTTTACATTTTGTCTGCATCATTCCTGCTCTCAGTTGTTTAATTGTAATTAGCTTAAAGTAAAACCATCATTATTTAAAAGAACTCTTCTGTTTCCTGTTGTTAACTCTGATGGTGGTTTTGAATGTTGTTTTAAATGCATTCTTTTCACACTGATTGTTAATAACATGCTTGACAAATAGAATAATCTTTACATCTGAGTTACCGGGTTCATGTTTTTGTGTCAGATATTTCTGTTTCAAATCATTTCTCATGTTATCTCTTGTATTATATTGTAACCTTGTGCCTTTGTGTGCTCATGTTAGTTTTACTTCATCTGTTAGCTTTTGTATTTTGTATATGGTGGTGCAGTGGTTAGCACTGTGTACTCTGGCTTCCTCCCACAGTCTAAACACATGCAGTAAGCAGGGTTAGGTTAACTGGTGATTTGAAATTGCTCATAGGTGTGAATGGTTGTTTATCTCTCTGTATTAGCCCTGCTGGTGACCTGTTCAGGGTGTACCCTGCCTCTCGGCCTGTGGTAGCTGGTATAGGTTTTAGTGCCCTTGTGACCCTGATAAGGGTAAGAGGATGGATGGATGTTAGTTTTCTGTCATTGTTGTTGACCGTCCTGAATAGTTTGTTACTGAATACTCAGCTCCATCAGATCATCACTTAGCCCAGTACTTCCTTGCCACCCTTTCTTAACTTGTCATCATTTTTCATTTCTTATCTTCCATGTCTAGAGGTTGTTTTTGTGTCTGTGACTTAGGGTTTTTTTTCTCTTTTTCTTTTGTTCATTGTTCTGCTGCATGATCACCAGTACGTGACCACTTCCTGGATTTGACTAAAGGTTTGGAACCACACCTGTTCAAGTAAAGTCAGATGGAACAGTAGATAAATAAGAAGTCGGGGGAAGTCTAATGTCAAACCCGTGTGTTATGCAAATGAATAACAGATAGATTTCAGTACACCTATTAGTAATGCAGCACATTGTTAAAGGGCATAGGGCCAAGTATAGAGTCACAGATTCATTTTTTCTAGTTGTGAAACTATGTAAATACAAATCTAACAAGACGTTTCCTGTACAAAAAAGGCAGGAAAAGAAATGTTATGAAGCTTGCATCTCTTACCAAGTTGCCTTTTCTTGCCTTTTACTGGCATGTTGTTTATTCTACTGAGAGGTAAAGAGGAAGGATTTAGCAACATCTTAATCTCTTCGAGTGTTTGAAGTGAATAATCATTTGTTCACTGTTTACTTTTAACTTCTTGTATTGTCACTAAAATCACAAAGAAAGCAGCTGTAAGTCTGACAGCAGCAGAGAGTGGATGTATTGTTCTTGTCCTCTTAGTGTCACGTCAGTCCATCCATATTTACACTGAAGAGCACTTAGCCTTGTTATTCACAGCTGGTTTAATGTAGACCACAAAAATGAACCAGCCCCGTTCTATGATGACTGCTGAGCAGGTGTGTGTCTGTGCATTACTGCCTCTTTCATGTATCATTACAGATTTTGTTTAATCAAATATTTCATTCAAACTGTTTATATTGTTCACAATAACATCAGGAGTCAAACACTAATCAAAACACAACAGCAATCACAAATACAAATAAAAATGCAATCAGATGCATCCCACAGTGGAATTAATTCTTGTATTATGAAGATAAAAGTATTAAAATAAGCGTCGGTGGAGGGTTTTCTACAGCCACTGGTTTTACTGCAGGCCTGTGCATGTTATCATGTCTGTGTTCTTATTGAACATTGCACAAACAAGTTACAAATCACTTCCTGTCAAGAATGTTGCTCTGTATGCATCACTTTTCTTCTTTCACCACAACGAACATGACATGTTTCTAAGTCACACATCAAGCATGTCTCATTACTATCTTGTTAATCTTCCCTTTCACTCGTTGTTATTCATCTGTCACAAATTACTCCACCCACTTCACCCACTCCACCCGGCCTGCACTCGCTTCTTCATCTCTCTTGTGCACTGTTCATTTCATGGCTGACCCCAGGTGTTCATATTCATCCACCTTCAATATCGCTTTTGTGATCCTTGCACGTTCACCTTTCCACTCGTCTCCCTCTCATTTATACATGTATTTTGTCTTGTCTCCACTGGCTTTGATTCCATTTCTCAAACCACCAGCATTAGGGCAGGGATAGCTCAGTAGGTAGAGTGGTCGCCCCCTATGATCGGAAAGTTGGGGGTTCGAATCCACTGAGCAGCTACCCTGAGGTACCACTGAGCAAGGTACCATCCCTACACACTGCTTACTGGCTGCCCACAGCTCCACTGAGTGAATGGGTCAAATGCAGAGAAAGTAATTTCCCCATGGGGATCAATAAAGTATACATTGTTATTCTTCTGCATTTCTCTTCTTAATATCATACCTAATCAACACCACCTCATCACCTCTGTTCCCTTCCCCCTACCTGTCCACTGAAGTCTGCTCCAATCACCAGTCGCTCCTTTTCTGGGGTCACGCTGGTCACGAGCTCAGTACATTTTCCCAATATCCATGGGAAAATATCCAGGTAGAACTTGCTAAGGTACATATGACCAAATATTAGCATATCTATATGTTCGAGTCTGTGTTGATTACCGAAATTCCTAAATAATTCAAGCTGGTCCACTCGTTTCTCATGTGTTTATTTTTTCCACCCTTGAAAAAGAAAAGTTGGACCAGTACTCAACTTTGATCTCTCAAAGGACTTTTTACATTTTAAGTCTTATTCACACACACACACACACACACACACACACACACACACACACACACACACACACTACATCTTCATTACATTCATTGCTTGTCCTTTAAGATTAATTTGATCTTGATCTGTGTTAAACAGTGAGACAACTTTAGAGGTGAAAATAACATCATTATTCATGCGGTTATTTACCGAGTCAGAGCCAACAAGAAGAGCACTGAATCAAGAAATCATATAAATAGAATCTGTCAGACAAAATGAAGTAGGTAGGTTACAAGATCAAAGAAGGTCAGAAACAATCTAAAGAAATTCAAGAACAGATTTAAAATAAAATCATCCATATCTATCGGTTTGTTAAGCTTTACAAAGCCTCGGGCTTTGGGACTCCAGTGAACCACAGAGAGAACCATTATCTACACACAGAGAAAACTGAGAAGAGTGGTGAAACTTCCCAGGAGTTGCAGGCTAAAATGACTTCATAAGTGCACTGACTACTCATCCAGGAGATCATGAAAGAACCCAAAGCAACATCTGAAGAACTGCAGACATCATTTTCCTCTGTTATGGTCAGATTTTGTGGTTCAACAATAAGAACGAGACTGAACAAAAATGGCATCCATGGCAGAGTTCCAATCAGAAAACCACTGCCACAATGACTTGTCTCACATTTGCCACAAAACATCTGACTGCAGGGAAAATATTGTGTGGACTGATGAGACAAAAGTTTAACTTTTTGGAAGGTTTGAATCCTGTTACATCTGGTGTCAAATTAAAAGCATGTTATAAATCAACATCATAAAAACAGTCAAACATGGTGGTTTTAGTGTGATGGTCTGGGCTGCTCTGCTGCTTCAGCTTTCTACCAGAAAATCTAGCCATCATTTTGTGCCTGAAAACACAAGCTAAGTTTGGTTATGTAGCAATGACCCAAAGCAGACCAGAAAGTGATGGCATAGTGAAAGTCCAGACCTAAAGCCAATTAATATGCTTTGGATTGGACTTAAACTGGCCATTCATGATTGTAAAAACTTCCAGTGTGGCTAAATTAAACAATTCTGCAAAGAAGGGTAGGCCAAAAATTCCTCCACTGTAATGCAAAAAAACAGTTTATGGGGCAATTATGTTTTCAAATAGGGTCAGGTAGGTTTGAATAGCCTTTTTTCCCTTAATAAAAACATAATTTTTAAAAATGCATTTTATAATTACGTGTATTTTCTTTGTCCAGCATTAAAATTAAGTTGATCTCAAACATGTAAGTGCGACAAATATGCAAAACACAGAATAACTACACATCTCTCTCTGCGGTTTATACTTCTTCATCTTGTTCAAAGTTATGGTAACTGGCAAGACTCTCACTTCCCTTTTCACAGAGAAAACTAAATATAGATTGAAAGAATTTATCAGGGGTACAGTAAGCCTGCACATACAAAATTATTTCCTTTTTTTGTATGTGTGTGACAAATAGTGTGCGACAGCTGCTCTGACACCTCTACAGCCTGCAGGCGTTGACCGACAGTTCTCTGGCAGTGTCGCTTAGACTCCTGCATTTAGCTTGCAGGCTGGGGTGGCTGGAGCACTCTGCAGGTGAAGGCCAGCGCTCCACCCAGGTGTCCTTCCCCAACATGTAGATGAACCTGACACACAAAATGAAAAAAGAAAGAAAGACAGATGTCAAGTTAACAAGTAAGAGCACCCAAGTGTCTCATAGTAAACTTGTCCTGTCATAGTTCCCAATTTGAATCAACACAAAATTATTTGTAAGCATTTATTTTTCCTGTTCTGCTCACTTGTTGGTTTCAGTATCAACATTCCACTGGTCCTCCTTGGGGCCTATGATGAGGTACTGGGAGCCCTGTTTCAAGTCTAGTCCATCTCTGCAGCCTCCGTGAGACATGAAGATCCTCGTCTGACCCGCTCCAACTCCACCCTCCAGACCTGGGTGGGAGAAGAACAGATATAATAAGCCTTAATTTCTCTTTGAGTTACAATAATGTGCAAGCAGCACTTCATAAATGGGGTCACCAAATAATGTAAAAGTTAAATGGACCACATCATTCCCCCATTTCTCGCACTGAAAAGACTGAGAGGTGAAAGCCAGTCACTACTAGGACTCACCCAGTTTGATAACTTGTGTGATCTCCATCTCGTATTTGTCGTAGTAACTCTGGATGACATTCAGCACCTTCACCTGGAAAACTAAAACACAGCAGCAACCAAACCTGAGCATCATGAGCAAATTACTCTAAAATTAATGGGGCTCTTAAATGGGTGAGGCACTGTTTCCATATAGTAATAGTAACTGTTTCCACGACGAAATAATAATAGCATTACTAACAAAAGGGGGAGGTGACAGTTTCCCACCCTTTTCCAGTAAGATACTAAACTGAAATTCTGTATGATGCCCTGGGGAGTCGCTATATGAGCGCTTCATGGTCCCCATGGTAAATGAGAGAAAAATAAAACAGGATAGCAATAGTGCCATCAGCTAAACCTTCTTCACAATGTTTTAAATATTACAGTTTCTGTGAATGCTCACATTATGCTTCCATTTATTACTCAAACAACATATTATTTGTTCCTACTCTAACAGCTGATGCTCTGCAGGGCTTATGTCACTGTTACTGCTTGAATAAGGGTGTTTAATATGGCTTCTTTTATTTCTATAAATATTAAAATCTTAATCTCTTCATCTAGCGGCAGTTTTGACAACTTACATCTGAATATTTTTAAATCATTTGAATGGCAGTCAGCCTATGAACATGCAAAAGTGTAAGCCTCCAGTGTGCAGGCATGCATGTTAAAGCTGCCGGAGTGTAAAAGCACATGTACCATGGTGTAAGCTCTTGCAGGCAAACGTCTCTCTTTCTTTGCTGGGGAAGTTTTCACTGTCCGCTTTGGAGATGCAGCAGTCACCTGGAGGTTTTGAAACCACGGGAGGTCAAATGTGCAGAGGTGGAAAAAAACTATAGACATCCTTTAATGCATTGTTGCAAATCCCATACTTTACCCTGTGTGCAGCGGCAGACGTTGTTTCTACAGATCTGACTGAGCTGCTCCTTGTTCTCACGGGGGGTGTAAGTACGACTGCAGCGGCGGTCTGTGACAAAGAGAGAGGGGAGAAATCTAAAAGCTTTAATATTATTGTTATTATTTATTTATCTTGGTTTTATGCGAAATATAAGGATGCAGTACAACTTGGCCACTTGGTTGGCCGCTCTCAGCCATGCAACATATGGTCACCTGCTCATCCCAGTGAGCTAAACTGGCGTTCCTTTTATAAGTGTTCCTTATAATACTGTATCGCAGAATCTCTGAGTTTTATGTCTACAGCGGTATTTCCCAACCTGGGTTGTAATACTCGTAAACAGTCACTGAGGATGGCTGCAGGAGGCCAACTTTGAAGGTCTGCTGGAGTCTGAATATTAGGATCTCAGGCTCTTTGTGAGAAACCTAAAAGGAGAAAAAATGCAGAGCAGGGGAACGTTGTAAGACATACTTCTTAAAAATGGGTCATAAAACTGACTTAAACTGGACAGATTTTAGCACCTCAAACTCTCCTTCTTTCTGCAATCCAATAAATGAGGTTACCTTAAACAGGTGGATGATCAGGGATCCCCTGTCACTCAGGTTATCTACTATCTGGAAGTTATTGATGTAATGATCCACTGAGTTGGACAACTAGAGACAAACATGTTCAGAATGTATTCGTTAATTTAAACAGAAATAAAATACTGCCGTGTAGGAAACATTTTATAAAATTGTATTTAAAGTGTAAATTCACAATGCAATGCTGTATTTATTACCGAAATATTTTAAACCCATTACAGCCTTAGGTGATGGAGGGGTCAAACAAGTGAGCTGAGGTGTGCTTTTTGGTGTGATACTGATAAATTACAGTAAAGAAAATTGAACTTGCAGCTTAACTTTTTCACAATATGCGCAGAAAAAGGTTTAAATAAAACAAAATAAAATAGATGTAAAATAAATTCAGGTTTACTCTGTGTAAGAAAGCTAAAACTAAACTTGGATCATTTCTTAGCCATGAAAGCTTTGTTTCAGATTTTTGAAGCACTGGACGAGAGGCTGATTACCATCTCCAGGTCTGAGTTTTCTGGGGTGAAGCCAGTGGGCAAACTGATGTCAAGAACCACCATCCTGACATCTCTGGGTCCTAAAGCCCTGTGAAAGAAAAACACAAAGCACTGACAAAGGATATGAAATCTAAATCTGAAAGGACCCAAATGATCTGATTAACCTCATGAGAAATGTGAGCAGCTGCATATCAAATCAGAAATCTGTTCTGAATCGCTGGAACAATAACTCACATTCAGTGGACCAAATGTTCAAAGACAATGTATTACGGTCAGACAGACTCACACATTTGGCAGTTTTTGTTTAAAATGTGGTCGTCCCATATTAAAGAGTTGACAGTTTTTGCTGTTTGCTACACTTTGTATGAAGTAAAAGATATGAAAATACATACTTTTTTTTTCTTATTCTCTAAAATTTAGCAAGTAATTGTATCTTACCTCACTTTGATGGTGATCTGATAGGACTTCTCTACATCTGCTGGAGGCTTTTCTGTTATGAGATGGAGGAAAAGTGTTATTAAATATGTAATCCATAAAGCCTGCTGAAGATACTTGGTGTGTATATGTATTGATAGTTTTTTTTATGTATATGTTTTTCATATTGCAGTTGCTGTCTTTTCTACTGTTTTTTAAAAATATCAGATGTTTGATTTCTAACTAGATGCCGTTTATGATTGAAACCTCCCATTTACTAGCACACTGGCTTTTACCTCCCAAGGTAGGGTTTGTGTCCCCTCCAGGTCTTGAACTGGGAATCTTTCACATGTGGAACGTTTTAAAATTATTTTTTAAAAAGCCACATAAATACAATGTATTAAATGTACATACATCAGTATTTTAAATGGTATTTCAGCCATTCCCAAAATTAAGAATAGAGAGACTTTCAAAAATCTTCTCCAGCCCACGTACACCTTACAATCAAACTCTGACCACACACCAGCCTGAGAGGAATTTCCTTCTTTGTTTTTATGTGAAACCTCGATCTGTTGATGACTGACTTTTTAAAGCTGATTCTCCAGTAACAGCTCTCTTTTTCCCACCTAAAAGCTGCTGCACAATCTGAATTCCTTCTGTGCCAGTAGTGACATATATAACACACCCTCCAGATCCCATTAAAACATTAAACAAATAACATATGTTTGTGTTATGGCAGGCTTGTAGTTTACAGTTATTTAAGAAAAGTTAAATTTGTATCTTTTGAACTAAGTCCTGTTTTATCTCATTTCAAAATATCAAGGAAATGAAACATCTTTGCTGAAATGTATTTCATCATTGTTTGACCCTTATAATAACTTAAACCCTAACACCTTAAGAACTACGAGAACATAAATAAGCTGGTAAAATAAGTATTTAATGTGTCACCATTTTCCAAGTAAATATATTTCTAAAGGCACTATTGACATGAAATTATCGCCACATGTCAGTAACATCCCAACACGCCAACTGACATGTATTTAATGCCTCGAACAAAATTCTTTGTTGGTGATGAGAGCTTCAATACGCCTCCCGCATGGACAGGCTAGTCACATGCATTGGTCAGGTGTGATTTTTTTCATTTTTCCACACAGTCTTCAAATCCCGAGGTCTCTGTGGGCCCCTTCTCTGAACTCTTTCAGTAGATTTCTCAGCTGGATTCAAGTCAGGTGATTGGCTAAGAAACCAGCTGAGAGTTTCCTTGGCTGTGTTTGGGATGATTGCCTTGCTGAAACATCCACCCTCGTTTCACCACCATAATCCTGGTGGAGGGCTGCAGATTTTTATCAACAGTGTTATAGTACATGTTTCTGTAACATATTGGTCTAGTGTTATCTGTATAATTCATCTCCTTGTTTGTTGTGTGAAGTTGGCACTGGTTTTGGTGTGATTTTATGCGTCACATTTGCTGTGAGCCAATGGCTGTGATGGGGTTGGATTAATTGCAGGGCCACACTACAAACACTGCTGTGATATTTTGTCTCTGTGTAGAGGTATATCATATGGCCAGAACTAAGATGACTTGATTTAAATATGCTGATGGTGGATAGTTTGCTGCTCTGTGAATTATATAATGAAGATGGGGTGATATTGTGTGTCTCTGTGCAGGCCAGGACCTACTATATGCCACAGCCTAAAAGCGGAGTTGGGTTGCTGAGGTTGGAGTGATTACCAGCCTTCTACTTACAGGGTGGGTCTTGAAGGACAACTACTAATCCCTGTTAAGTAGTTGGCATGTAAAGTGCAACTGACTTGTGGCATCGCTGGCTCAGACCTTCAACTGTGTGTTTTATACCTTTAGCAAGTGGGACGCTGGACTGTGTATCCCTTCATTTTTTTGATCATTGTACTAAAAAATTATGTCAGAATTGTATTAATTGTCATCTTTTGCCCACAGCTGAGACAGCTGGTCAGACCTAGAATATGTCTGTGTTAGTTTCCACTCATCCTTCCTGAAATTACATGAAGTGTGCCAGTGTCATATGCTGAAAAACAGCCCACACCACAATTCCAAACTTCACTGTTGGTATGGTGCTTTTTGTGCTTTCTTTTTCCTCTGAAAACATGCAGTGCCCTTTGACCTCGTAACATTGTGTGTATTATGGTGTCAAAGGTCAGTTTTGATCACACTTAATCTCCCAGCATTTCACAGGCTTGTCTAGATGCTGTTCAGCAAACTTTGAATTCAACATGTTTTTTCTTCAGAAATTGAGTGTTGCATGGTGAGCGTTCATACAGGCCATGGTGGCTGACTGATTTTCTTTTTTTCTGTAGGTCTCCATAAGTGCTCCTTGGCTCTTAGAAAACTCTTCTGAATTCTTTTCACTCCTCTGTCTGAAATCTTGCAGAGAGGATCTGGTCCTGGCCGCTTTGTTGTGAAGCGGTGTTCTTCCCATTTCCACATTATGGCCCCAGCAGTGCTCACTGCAATCTTCAGTAGTTTAGAAATTCTTCTGTGACCAATGCCATCAGTATGTTTCCCAACAATAAGGTTGTGACAGCCTCATGAGAGCTTATTGTTTTAACCCATCATGAGATGTTTCTTGTGTGACACCTTGGTAACGAGACACCTTTTTATAGACCATCAGTCAGGACTGAACCAGCTGATATTAATTTGCAATAAGTGGCATGATTAGTTTCTAATTACTAACAGATTTCAGCTGGTGCCTTTTAGTGCCTCCACTTTTTGTTCAGTATTTTTCCCCTGTGTCATTTCTCATTATAACGCATAACATTGTTTGATTTCTTTACATGTGTAGATGTCAATTGCACCTTCAGAAACACATTTACTTAAATTGGTGACACATTCAACCCTTATTTTATCTGCTGTATTTGAGACATATAAATGGAGTTACCCCGGGACTCTTCAATAGCAACACTGAGCTCAAAGTGCTGGCAGGGCATTTTCTCATCCACCTCATGCAGCTGGTTATAATGGGTCACAACCTTGGGTCAAATTTCAGGAAGAGAAATCAATCAGTCAAAAAAGGTTATACAGCCAAATGATGGTACTGTCCTACTATTTAGTTTAATATCTCTAATGAGTTTTATTAAACATCGTTCAGTGAATTCATACCTCAAGTATTCCCTGTCCGTTTCCTTGAGCTCTGACTTCCAAATCAAGGTTAGCAGGCAACTGTGCAACAAAAGCACCAGAGAAGAGGAAAAATATTGGATAATGATGTTTTTACATTCAAGATCTTCTAAAATCCCAAAGCATCACATTTTAAAGTTATAAACTCTGCCACAAAGCCAGATTCTTTTTATATTTCTTTTGGTGTCTCTCACCTTGGATGAGCGAGCGCCATAGGCTGTCCTTGGGTTAAAATGGTAGCGGACATCTCTGCGTCCAGTGATCCTGATGTCTACATCCAGACTGAGGTCATCAGGAGGAGGTCTCTTAATCATATACTCTGACAGTGCCTGAAGCACCACCATGGTGGACTGGAAGAGTAGAAAAAGAAAAACCTAACTGACAGCCTTCTGACAATTAAATGGGGCATGAAATATAATATCAACAAGTGAAATAAATATCCTTTAACTGACCTGAGTAGAGCCAAAGCCGCCTCCTCTTCTTCGCTGGCTGTTCAGCCATTTAAAGGGTGCTGCTGCCTCCTCCATGTGTCCCAACTTAATCAGAGCCAGCAGGGCATAGCCGGTCGCCTCCAACGTGAAGAAGTGGTTTTCCCTGTCAGGCCAGTGGCTGCCACCTGCAGGAGCGACAGAATTAGAGGGATGTTTTACACTTATCCTCAGTGGCTTTTTGGTACTATTTGAATGCCGGCTTTAAGAGCACACAGTCTGTACAGCAAAGGTGCAGTGATTAGGGCTATGTCATACCATACTGTCTGCCATAACACCAGTACAAACTTTTACGTGATTATAAAATAGTGTTATATGACAATATCAATGATATAGCAAGTAAACAGGATCCTGCTAGTAGACAGAAATGAGTTCAATTCAATTATATTGTATTTTATTTATAAAATACTAAATCACAACAGTTCCTTTAAAGGTGTGTTTTATTTTAAGGTGAATACCTTATAATAATACAGAGAAAACAGCCAGATGACCCCCTAGGAGTGACTTGGCGACAGTGGGACGGAAAACTCCCTTTTAACAGGCAGAAACCTCCAGCAGAGCCATGCTTTTTGTTTTACTGATGCTTTGCATGGCAATAAAGCAGGACCGCTTAAGGTACATTTACTCTGGTAACTCAAATGAAAACAAGAAAACAAAACAAATCTAATTAAAAAACAGAACTATAATCATTCTGATTGAGGATACCTCGGGCTGCAGCTTCGAGTAACGGTTGATGAACATTGTGAGGTGCCCCCGCAAGAGCCAGAGCATAAGAGGTGATGGCCACGGTGTACGGTCTCCTCCCATTTCTAGTCAGGGCATTGGTCAAGTACTGTGTGGTCTTACCCATGGCATTCTATATCACATGAGTGGGTAGATGATGGATTAGTATAATTACAATTACAACAAATGTTAAAGAGACATTGCTGCTTGTAACTTACCTCCATCTCCAAACCAGGAATGACGCAGGTGATCCCTGCCTGCCTGGCCTCAGCTAGTGCGATGTGGACAAAGGCGGTAAGTGTTATCTCTGGGTCATCACCACGGAGACCGCCCTAGAGGAGATGAGAGGCAGAAGGGCTTTATCGCAGTTATCAAAGATTTTAGGCAGAAAGCACCTAAAGTAAATAAAGTGCTCAGTAGGAAAGAAAAGTGCTTATTTAGCACTTTTCTTTCCTACTGAGCACTCAAGGAGCTTAGACATCATTACCCACAGAACTTCTATCTAATATTTGTCCATGATACAGTCTAACAGTGATGATCCGATGAACACATCAGAGAGCTCAGTATCTTTCCCAAGGACACTGTGCAAATTGCATGCAGACTGGAACAGTCCACCAACAACCATTCAGTTAGCAGGGGGCCTGCTCTACCTTGTGAACTAGAAACTTTTTAAGGGGTTATTCAGTATTTAAAACTTTCGTCATGTCTTTCTCCCATGCCTTGTAATTTTGTATTAAAACCATCAGAATAATTCAAGTATTTGATTATTTAGAATTTTAATCGCTGAATAAAGTGTCTAAAATAATGGAAACTATTTTAAATGAGTTAAATAAAGTTGTTTGTTAGATTTTAAAAATGTACAAATGCTTAAAGTTCAAGAAAGAAAATATGTCATCAGAAAATAATGGCATGCTACATGACAGCGTGCTTTTTCTGTTGATCATCAGCAGACCAAAGGATTATAAAGACTTTTGCTGTATTTACATTCTACTTTCATAATAATCTCTTTCTTTTCAGTTTATTGATTTGATTTTGTTAAGTCTTGGAAGTTATGATTGAATAATAAGGCAATCATTTTGAAAGGTGTAGTTTTTACTTCATATATGTGCCTGCATGTATCTATCCTACCTACAGTACAGATTCAGATAACAATTAACGCTCACATTTACAGGTGTAAGCGAGGGGTGGCTGTGATTCAGATGGTACAACAGGCCATCTACCAATCAGAAGGTTGGTGGATTGACTCCCAGTTCTCGATAGGAGAGTCACGCTATGGTTGAATCTCAGATTCAGAGGGATATAGTTTTTGCCTGGGTCATGGATCACTAGACCAGCTCTTTAATCTGTAAAGGATAAGGGATTCTGCCCAACCAGTCTACATCTTCTTTGTGAACCTGGAGAAGGCATCAACCGTGTCTCTTAGGGGATCATTTAGGGAGCGCTGTGGGAGGATGGATATCTAACCTGTTGTTATGTGCCATTTGGTCATGAGATCTGGGTCATGACTGAAAGGAAGAACATCTGGGCTTCTCTGCTTAGACGACTGCCCAAGAGACAGATGGACGGATCAATAGACTGATGTTTATTTTCCAAGTTACAGTTTGACTGAACTGTTTACATTTGATAAACTTAGCTGTAATAGCTATCATAATGAAACAGCTTATTTTGTTATTAAACATTTATTGCAATTAAAGTTTTTATTTATTCTGTTGCACTCCATAAATTCTACATTTCCGTGGCTGCACTGAATAAATTTGTCCTTTTTCTCATTTGATTTTCAGTCGTGTGTTCAGGGTGATTCAGGTTCAGGTTATGCTCATGAAGACATGTAGTTATAATAATTAGTTTTGATAATTTACAAGAGAAACAATACAAGGACCAGGAAATTAAAACTTCTCTGTCTTTGAATGGAAACCCCATAAATTACCAACACCATAGTGTGAGTGTGTGGTTGTATTTGCATGTGGGTCTCACCGTCATGGTAGTGCTGTAAACTGGGTTGTTCTCTACATATATTCCTTTATTTTCTCTGAGTTTGTTCATCACCAGGTAGACCAGAGGGTCGCACACTTGTTGCTTCTCAATGCCGATGATGGAGTGAGCCATGGAGAACACCTTTACCACATATGCTGTGATCCTGTCAATCACAATCTATGTCATATATACTATTTATCCAACAGAATACATTTATTTATTTATGACTCTCAAACTGATTTTCCTCCCTCACTCACTTCTGTACATTTTGGCACAGTAAAACTTAAATAAACATGTATTGTTTTTGTTATGTGACACATATAAGCAGGAAAATCACTACCGCAAAGACTAATAAAAATAATATTTTAGTGTTGCCATTAAAACTGAGATACTTGAAAGCTCTAAGAATGTAAGGATTAGACAGTACCAGGTACTTGCTCCTTCCCTGCTGTAGGGCGGGTAAGAGCCGTCACGCCTTCTGTATGCCAGCTGATTGTCATAGCCTGAAAACACAAAAGACAGAGACAAAGACAGAGACAATAAGTGTTAGGTGTTCATATTCCAGCCTTTTGTGCCTAGTTAGAAAGTTTTTTGCGAACTGGTTTTAGATTTTCTTTTTGCAAACCTCAGCTTTTATTGTAGAATTAAGCCATAGAAAAGAATAAAAACAGTAAATCCCCCTTTCCTTCTTTTTTGTTCTTTGTTCTTTGCTTTTTGCTTTCGTCTCACCTCTCTTGATGTACTTGAGAGCCTCTGCCCTGCGCTGCACGCCTACGCTCTCCCAGTTGCCAGTTCGGTCTAAGTAGAGGGTGGCAATGAGGGGCAGAGTAATGGAGGCTAGGTTCTGCTCCACACAGCCACCAGGCATCCTGATCAGAGATCCCAGAGAGTCCTCGTTGATGGAGTTCTCAATACTGTCTGCTAACACGCTGCCTAGTAGGGAAAAAGAGAAGTTTCATGAACAAGCCTCCTTCTTGGTTTCATTTTTGATCCTTCTCACCACTCTGACAGTTACTGACCTCTGACATTGACCAATGACTCAGGTTGAGAGTTTGGCACTACTGACTCCAGTTCAATCTTTCCAACACGGACTGTCTGTGTTCCTGTTTTGGATGCAAACATATTGACACCAAATTGAAAATGAAGAGACTCAAAGGGAGCAGACATAAATGTGAAACCTCATAACTTTGGTAAACTTTAGACCCAGTTCCATAAAATCTAAATAAAAACAGAATGCAAAGATTTGCAAATGTCACAATGAATGTTTTCCCGTTCTACGTTCGAAATACCAGTCTGCAATGCTGGGATGCACATGGCCTGACCAACAAACCCAATGCCAAACGATGGCACCTCTCTTTGGAGGTTTTTTCAGTCCATCCCAGACCCTAGCTGTTCAACGGTCCTGGGTGTTGGATTTTTTGTTTCATGTGTGTTATAAACTGGTTAAAAGTCGGTGTGGGTTTAAAAAATAGATTTTCCTGATTCAAATCGATTTTAGTTTGGATAATGCAATATCGATTCATTAAATCCAGAATCGATTTTTAAATATAAATATATTCTGCCAGAAATTGCAGAATCAAAAGTTAATGCTCCCAAAATAATTTCAACAACCACCAAACAGCTAGTGTCAGCTTTGTTTTTATACATAGGCTAGATATCAAAACATGGATATGTCCTGATAAATGATCAGAATTATAACATTTCTGACTGTCTGAGTCAATTCGAATCGGGACCTTGTGAATCAGAATCAAAGCAGTTATAGAAATCGATACCCGATAAGTCTCTTTTAAATGAGCTGTGGCACAGAGAAGATGAGGCAGGGACTAGTATGTGTTGATAGCTAAATGTATTCGCAGACAGTGAGTTCAGGGACTTCCATGACAGAATGATGCCAGTTTTTATTGCAGTGCTGTCTGAGTCTAAAGATCGAGGGCACCCCATTTTTCAACCTTGCCTCTTACACGCAGAGATTTCTCAAGATTCTTTTTTTAGATGATGTTATATATGATAACTGATGATAAATAAATAAGGAATATTCGTGCAAAATTGTTCTGCACTTTTTAGACTCAGTTTGTGAACTCGGTGAGCCTTTGCCTATCTTTACTTCTCAGAAACCCCGCCCTTCTAATCTGTTCTTTTTAGAACTATTCATGTTACTAAGCTGCTACCAGTAAACCCAATTAGTCTCCAGCTGTTCCTCCAGCTGTTTTGTCTAGTACCACTTACTTTTCCCACTTTTTTTGAACTGTGCTTCTTCCATTAAATTCAAAATGAGCTAATTTTCCATGAAGTACTAAAGTGTGTCATTTTAAACATTCGATGTTCTTATTATAACTCTATTGTGAATATGCATTTATGAGATTTTCAAGTCATTACATTCTGTTATTATTTACATTTTACATATCTATCCCAACTTTTTGGGAACTGTGGTCATAAAACAGGGAATGACACCTTATCATACCTCACTACAATCTACTTACCTCCCTCAGCAGATGGGTTCAACACCACACTCCAAACTTCAGTCTTCTGAACTCCATCGAGCTGTTTGTATCAGGGAAAAAGGTCTTGATTCAAGAAGATATGTGTTACTTCTTAATTATCGTCTAAGCGCACAGAAAATGCCAGTTTCATCACACAGTCACTTACCACTACTCGTAAAAGCTTCTGGATACGGTCTCCTCCCGTCATGTCTCTCCCGAGCACCATCACCTCCAACGGATGTTTTCCCACCACCAGCGGTACAATGGTGTAGGGCACAGCTATCGAAGAGCCAGCTGGCACTGTCACTTCCTGTGTGTGTCTGTCCTTGAAAGCAATGCTGCATATGCCTTCAGTCTTCATGAGCACCACCCTGACCTGAGCAGAAAGTGATCAGCCGTTACAGAAGAAGAAGCTGGTAATTTATGAGAAAGAGTAAAAGTCAATAATCTTACATGTAATTCCTCAGAGCCGTAGTTATGGACCACAGCTTTTATTTCAACCTGTTCATGTCTCGCCACTGAATACGGCAGCTTCAGCTCCACAAAGAAACGTTTCCACGCTCTGAAGTTGTAGGGCTCCGCAACACAGAAACCTGCAGATTCACAAGATGGTGAAAAAAGTCTGTGAGTGATTAGGATTCTGACAATTTCTCTATCATTCAGGCTGATGATAGAAACCAGGATAGTTTGGAAAATTCTAATCTTTCAGCATTGTTTGCCACTGTTTGTTTTCACCTGGAGGTGATGGAGGTAGAGCACATTCACTCTTTTGCCAAGTGTGAAAGTATATTATTATTTTTTTGCTCTGAGAGATTGGTGGTTGACAGAATGTGAAAAACTTTGTCCTTAACTTTTAGTTAAACTTTTAGTTAAACATAGAAAAGCAAAACTTATTTTTTGAAAATGGTTAATTTAAGAATTGAGTTCATTTTTGATTGTTGCCAGGACACGATATTTCTTATTAATATAAGATATTCCTACAAATCATGCTTTAATCTTACATGGTAGTGTAAAAATTGCTGTATTTTCCTCCTGATTAAACTACTGTAACTCCTTATACACTTTATTGAGCCAATAAAATACACACTGGTCTGGAACAACCTCATAGAAGAAATCTGATCACAGTATCTTCCAAAACACTCTTAAGTTAACATTTGTATAAGCAGACTTTCTCACTGACTCTTCTTTTATGTTGTTTTTTATAATATTTCATCATCTCTCCTCTCCAGATCTCTCCTGTCTCTTTCACTATGTCTATCTCACCTTGTAAAGTATTACGTCAATGTGTTTTGAAATACGCTATATAAATATTGTGAATTATTACCACTATTACAAAAAAGTGTTGTAACAGTATATCCATGTTCATAAGCAAAAATAATGATTATTTTTAGATAACCTTTTTGGGATTGCACAAAATTACATCTGGAAGTTTAAAAGTGTTTCCCATTAAAGCCAGACTGCATCAATTTCCAAAAACTGAGTCCTTAACCAGTTAAGCACTTTGATTCCTAGTTCACTGTCATCTTACCTGTGTGGGGTGATGCACTGACAGCCAGAAGCCCCCATTCTGTGATGCTATCAGGTAAGGGGTCCCCCATAGTCATCGAGGCCAACCTGTTGATAAGATGCATGTTATTTTTTTTTATCTTCCAATAGATCCAAGCTCAAAACTACAAGAAGACAACTACTATATATTATACTATTTAGAAATCTTGCATGCTCAACAGAAAATGTGTATAGTATAGATGTGTAAATATATATTTAAAGTAAGATTAAAAAAAAATACACATTTCACAGTTAATGCACAGAACATTTAATTACATTTTAAGTAAATTTTGTTTTTTGGTGTTAACAAGCAACAAATCAGTGTTTAATCACTAATTGGTAATCCATCCCATTAGTTTGAGTCTGATCTATCATAAAGTCTGTATTTCAGAAGAATAACATTTGGTAATGATTAACTAATGAATAATGAAGTACACTGAATTTTACTTTCCACTAATGTCATTAGACCTAAATTTATTTATGAACTTACCACCTATGACACCAAACATGCTGTTTAAAATAAAGCGTTGACTAATAAATTAACATTAATTAAATATTACTAATCACCTGTGTATATTAGTTATCATTGTTAGCTGAAACATAACTAGCCACTAGCAATTCATTAACTACCAGTTTAGTGTAGTACGATTTATGATTATGGTATAATAATGTGCAGTTAAAAATGACATTTCTCACTCTCTTTTATCTCTATTAAACTGCAGTGGAGGTTTTTGAAGTTTCAGCAAACAATCTGTAAAACATTAACTTGGTTCTGGACACTAGCAGATGGTTTTCACAGAGCAAGCACGACACAGATACAGTGCAGGAATTTGTGTTACTACATTGTGAGTGTACGCACACGCACCGATGGTCACGATGGCGAAACACAGAATGATGCTGTGTTCATGTTTTCTGCACTTAGAACTGTTTGTTCTGCTGTTATCACTGACCAAACAGCACGATCCCGCTCGCTTAAAAAATAGTTTTTTTCTTTTATCAGACAGACAGATTGAGAGAAATCAGTGAGCGATGATCCACCTAATTAGTCCATTAATCTGTGGATGTTGACAGAAGAACAGCATTTAAAGCCAAGTCTTGCAAACTCTTCAAATACTGCGAACATTTAAGTGTTGCGGCAACAAGTGTTTAAAAGTCTATTAGTTCAGTTCGATTTGATCTACTCTATCGCACCAAAACACAACAGTATTCCCCTCAAGGACCTTTATATTGTGAGGTACAATAAAAGTCTTTAAAGGTCAATGGATATGAAATACTGTGTTCCTGCTAACCCACAGAAAAGCTAGTTTGCCGTCTACTTTTATCAGTGACGATGAATCATGATCTTTAACAAACCGAGTCACACACTGCTAGTAGAGTGTACACCGCAGTCAAATGAACCCACTGAACTTGAGTTCAGTGTTTTCCCACTGGAGCCCACATGATATTAATGCATATTAATACTTTTCAGTTTACCTGTTTCCTCCACCCTGCTTTCACACTGTGATAAATTTAGTGTAATATGATTTACATGCAAGTGGGAACAATCACAAAGGCTACACTAAGGGCGGATATTTGCATTATTGTGATGCGCTAACTTTGGATTTGCTTAGAGTTGGTACTGATCCGTGTTTGTCTCTGTGCATGATTTTTAAGATTTCATTCAGGTGGTTTATCACTAAAGAAAAAGCTGTTACCAGTGTCCACGATGGAGGGGTGAGAAGTAAGTGTCGGGGAGAAAGGCAGTATATGACGATGCTTTAAATATCGGACTAGTGGAAAGTTAAAAGTATAAATGAACAGAGATGGGCAGTAACACATTACAAGTAACACATTACTTTTTTAAAAGAACGAGTAAAGTAAGGGATTACTATTGCAAAAAAGTAATTAGATTACTATTACTTTCCGGTAAGCACGCTGCGTTATGGTTACTAAAACGTCATTGTGTTTGTGAGTGTGTCTCATGACAATGACATGAGTACGTGCAACATCTGTGACAGCAACAGGCGTGTGTAGCTCAACATGCAGCATTTAAAGCGTCGAAGTACGGACATTACTTTTAGTTTGATTCCGTAAAACGTGGCAAAAACATTAGTGTCTGCTGTACACTCTGCATGGGAAGAAAACTTCTTTTTACAGTGAAAAATTAAACTTCGAATCTGATCAAGCACCGAGCAAGCCGCCACTGGAATGCAAAATTCACAGAGAAACCCCCGGATCCCCCCACTGACATAACCACTGTGGCACCAGGCAAACCTCCACCCGCCCCACTCCTGCTAAACAGGTGAAAATAGATTTAAGAGCGACAGGACTTAGTGCTGCTGAATCTTTGATTTTATTTATTTTTTGCTGAGTTTTACTTGCATCTATTTCAAAGAGTGTGTAAAAACACAAAACATTTTATTTTATATGCTGGAATATGCAGAAAATAGGTTTAAATGTTAAACACATTGCTTCCAATCAAAGACTGCTGTATATAATGTAATTTGTGCTTGATGCAATGTGCATAAAATTAAAAGATTAAAACTAATAAAACAAGTTTTAAAAAAAGATTTTTTTCATTTGATTCAATTTTGTATGATGGATTATGCAGAAAAAATAGAATTGGGCTGAAAGGTCTACTGCTTTATTATATATTCAGGCTGTGTATCATGTTTTTTAAAAGTAACTAAGTAATAATGTAACTAATTATGTTTGAAAATAAGTAATCAGTAAAGTAATAGGATTACTTTCTTGGAGAAGTAATCAGCAATTAGTAACGGATTACTATTTTCAAGTAACTTGACCAGCATTGTTTATGACACATTGCTTGTCCCACTTTGCAGCTGAAACAACCAAGTTACTAACTAACCAATCACACTTGTCTTCATTAGATGTAACCTCTGGTCTAATCATTTACTCACCCGTGTCTACTGTCTCTATCTGCCTGACTGGGCAGGTTAACATCCATCCACATCCAAGACTCATAGAACTTGGAACGCAGATATACGTCAGCCTCATCTGTGTACTCTTCTTCCTCTTCGCCTTCTTCGATGATCTCTTTTGCAATTGAACTAAGCACCAAATCTTCTTCCTCTGTTTTCCTCGCATTTGTCTGAAGGTACACATCACGCCCAATTGGTCCAGGCTGGCCGGGAAGTCCACGCAATACAGTGCTTCTTTCAATTTCAGGTGGTCCAGGTGGTCCAGGTAGTCCAGGTGAAGGATATCTCCAGTCTGTAATATTTGAATATATTCAAACAGTTATGCGCATAGTGTTTTAGACAACACCCAGCAGATTGTGATTAAAGTGTAAGTGTTTAGCTTTTACTGGTGTTGACTTCATCCATAGTTATTATTGGAGAAATTAGTGAAATTTTTTTTGTTTCTTTTTTTTTTACACAATAAATAAAATGTTTCTGTAAAACATGAGGTTTTCTTAAACTCTAAATATCTATTGGCGATCTCAGTAGATGGAGCAGGAGATGCCTTCTGCCCTGATCAGAGATTTTCAGTGCTGTGAGTAAAAGAGTGCAAAATGCCGCAATTGGCCCTCCACAGGAAAACAGTAAATGTCAAGCAGACTGTTTTCTTAAGAAGCAGCACCCAGTAAGCTAGCAGAGGTCAACGTCCTTAAACTGATTTGAGAGGACCCGAAGTTTTAGATTTGTGCCAAATCTAGAAATGTGGCTCTTTAAATCATAATATGAACTATTTTTGATTAACTATTTTATTGTTATACTGCTCAATTTTAAATTAAATGTAAAAAGCTTTGACATATCAAGCTAAAATCAAAGATATGAATGCCAAATTCATGAGAATGAAGTATAGAAATTACTAAAGTTCTCTCGCGAGAGATGTACTCTCCGATCTGGCAAAATAATTTCAGCAGCAGTGGTGGTGGGAACAGGTGTTGTAGTGGGCGACGACGGTGTCGTAGGAATCTCTGTGTTAAACGGCTGGTCCCTCAATGTGGCGCAGCAATAGCGGAAAGCCCGGATGCACTCCCATCCCTCGGTGATGTAGAGGGAGCGTCGTGTGCAAGAGTACGGCATCGGGATCTCCCGAAGGCCATCTTTACAGCAACGATACTGCAGCTTCTCCTTGTAGTGACTCTCTGGAGGCAGAGGGGTGAAAGAGAGGTAAGCAGCAGGGTCAGCACCAGTTGTATGATACTCTGTATTTTGCCATTTCTGTGTTAATGAAATGTCAAATTCTAAATGTCTAAAAGTGCGTATAATAAAATTGTTGATAATGTTGCCCCGCATCTGCTGTTTAACCATAACATTTAATGAAATTCACCTTCTCTTAACTTAATTATTTATTTGATGCCATAAATTTCACACTAATGTTAGAAGGTGGAAAAGCAGAGAAAGCAGAGCTAAACTGCAGGCACATTTTATACAAGCTAATCTCAGCAGCACTCACCCAGCTGTGCTTTACGTCGCAACAGTTCAGCAGAGCGCCGCCTTCTGGCACTGCCTGGACACTGCAAGGCTGGGGCAAGAAGAGTAGAATAACACTATTAACCTTTGTATACATAATCAGGGTTTAAGGTGGGATTTGTGAAGTGTTGGGACCCTTACATCTGGCATGGTGGTGTAACATGGGGAGAAGAATAAGACGCGCAACTGCACTGAGGTCTACTGCTTTGTATGGGTTTAATTGAATTCATCAAGACATAAAAGGGTACAGATTGGCTTAAATATAAACCGATGCCTGCTACACTTAATGTAACAAACTGAAACTACTTGCCAGTTATACCTTAATTTCAAAACAGCTGTGACATTGTGTAAAATATAAATAAAAATGCAATCATTTGCATTTTTCATGGTGAATAAAATATGAGCTTATGTGACTTCCAAATCATTGCACTGAATTTTTATGTACATTTAGCTAAATGTCCAAGTTTTTATGGAACCGGATTTGTATAAATCTTAGTTTTAAGTCAGTTTTAGTATACTAACTTTTAGCTAAACCCATGCCTAATAGACAGCACTGTAATATACAGTGTAAGGCCCAACTGATGAGCAGATTGTAGACAAAATGGCCGTAGTAGATGTAGAAAGGTCTGATCTGCGGCAGAAACATGGTCTTCAGCTGCTTTTTAGTCACTATAAAGAGGGACTAAAAAGTTTAAACTTTCCACAGATGCTCCATGCTCATAGATACCTTGCCTATTTGGGGTTTGAAAGCCACTGCTGGAGGAGTAAAGCAGTCCTGCGTCTTGAAATACCCCCTTGGCATCTCGGCCTCCCCCTCGTGTGCAACCAATATCACCGTGCTCGACCACGTCCCAAATCTGAGCAAAGGGTTCCATTAACAAAAGGTGAAATTACTTCTGCATTGCATTTGTCTTTTTCCGTCTATTATCAATATTGTAAAACACAAATTTTCCAAAGTCAAAAAGGCTCACCTTCTTTTGCGTGAGTCTGTCCCTGCTGAGAAGATACACAGCGTTGTCCACAGCCACCAGACTGACCTTTGCCCCCGGGTCACCTCTTATCTTAAAGCGAAACATCTTCCCAGGAAGGTAGTCTCTCGGTATGCCGTCCACTGGCCCCACTGTGAGCTATAACAGAGAATGAAAGCAAAAAAAACCCACAAACAGAACAATAAACAAAAGACTAAAGAAAAGAACAAATTTTAATCTTTCGTTTGTTGGTTTTCTTGTTATCAGAAACATTTAAGAATGCAATAAAATCATAATTTAAGACTACGTTTAATAATGGTTAATGAATGCACCCGGGGTAACTGGGGGTTCAGTATCATACCCAAGGACACTCTGACACGCAGACTGAAGGTGGCCGGGTTTTAACCACCAACCCTCCAGCTGGTAAACACTGTAGCTTCTGAGTGAGTGAGAGAGCTGAGGACTCACCCCTCCAAGACAGGAATCCACCACATCTATCCAGATGGAGTCTGACACCACCTCCTCTCCTCCAATCCAGGGAATAATGTAGTACGCCACAACACGAAACGACGGCATCATGTCAGGTGTCACCATCAGCCCGATGTTGGTGACCAGCTGACCAGTTACATCCATGCGCCCAGCTTGTATGATTTTTCCTTTACTGAGAATCTGAGAATCACACACACACACACACACACACACACACACACACATATATATTTCGTGTATCGAGAAAGTATTCACAGTGCTTCACTTTTCACTTCTATTTTGTCATGTTATTTTAAAGTGGATTACATTTATTTTTCACCTTAAACTTCTAAACACAACACTCTATTATTAAAAAATGAAAATTAAAAAAATTAAAATATAATGTATACAAAGGTAATTACAGCCTTTCCTATGCATTTAGAACTGAGCTCAAGTGCATCCTGATTACACTCATCATCCGACAGATTGTCCTGTTGTAAATTTCTTAGATTTTTGCATATTTATCACACTTTTTATTGGCCTCTATAGGGTTACAAAACCATTTATAAGGCATTACGACTCCAGTGAACCACAGTGAGAGCCATTATCCGTAAATGGATAAAACTTGAAACAGTAAAGAACCTTCCCAGGAGTGGTTGGCCTCAACAACTCAGCATCAACGGCTCATCTGTGAGGTTACAAACAAAGCTAGAACACCATATAAAGAACTGCGGGTCTCACTTACTTCAGTTACATTCAGTGTTGATTCATCAATAAGAAACACACTGAGTGATAATGGCATCCATGGGAAAGTTCTAATGAGAAAACTACTGCTGACCAAAAAGAACACAAAGGTTCATCTCACATTTGGACTGACAAGACAAAATGTGAGTACTATTGCATCTGGTATAAAGCTAGCACAGCGTCAAACAGTCATGGTGGTGGTAGTGTGATGGTCTGGGCCTGCTTTGCTGCTTCAGGACCTGGATGACTTGATGGAACCATGAATTATACAAGACTTTCCTGAAGGAAAATGTCTGATCATCAGTTTATATCCTGAAGCTCACGAGCACTTGGGTTATGCAAAAGGACTATAATATGAAAAAGATCAAGTCCACCCCCAATGACTCAAAAAAGAGGTTTTGGAATGGCTTAGTCAAAGTAAGATTGAGAAGCTTTGGGATGACCTTAAACACGCCATTCATGCTTGAAAACCCTTCACTGTGGTTGCAGGACTTCCAGATACAGACGGACAAAATGGTGATGGTTAACCAACCGGCCGTGGTAATTTATTTTTTAGATTGATAGATAGATATTAGTATTAAGTATTAGTATTGTTTTATCTTTGAATGTGTGTTTTATTTTTTATTTTTGTGGACAGCTGATTGTCCCATATTCTTTTTTATGTTCACGTGTATTACAACATGTCAGCTCACCAGGTAGGTGATAACTTTGATGAATCCTCTGAACGAGTCATCTGCAGGACTGGCTGTGACCTTCACAGACAGTCTTTCTCCTAAAGACACTGTGGTAGTTCCTGTGGAGACATGCAGGTAGTTCTTTTCATGGTCATGGGTGGTGTAGGGCTGAACAGTGACCTGTTGCTTTGCCTGCTGCTCTGGTCTCAAGCCATCCTGTGCTGTTTCAGCCTGCAAAACGGGAACCAAACAGAAAAAAAATGTAGGCTTGTGCCAGTGTTTCTTTTCTATCTCTTCTTATTAAAAAACCACAAGCAGAAAAGAAAAAAGTATTAAACTAAGACCAATACCAATAGCTAGAAATGTAACTAACTAATTAGACTTCCTGACCTTAAAAGGAACCCCAGCTATTAAGACATGTTTGCACTAAAATATGCACTGTGCTTTCAATAACATATATGTGGTATTAAAATACGCCAAATGTTTTCCTTTTAACCGATTTACCAGTAGGCCGCCATTGTCATTTACTTCTCAATGCACTCTGGGTAGTGACGTCACACGGTTGCACCGCATCGACTTCACAGTTAGCAGCGCACTGGAAATGGCTTCTGTTCAACTTTTCCAGTTTGAACCAGAGCAGTCCGAGAGAGAGGACGAAAATAGTCAACCAGTGCTTAGTTTAGGATGAAGATGAAAACAATCCGTCACACGAGGATGCGAAAGTGAGGGAAAACTACTGGTGTCTATGCGGCTACTGCTTGCCAATGGCGACAGGTGTCTGAGAGCATTTGTTGTAAATTTTATGGCAGCGGCTATCCATGGTATCGCATAACCGCATGATAAAAACATTAAAAGAATTCAAATTTTTATTATACAGTGAAATTACGATATCGTTATTTTTACAGATTCTCCATGCAACACAGTGCGCCAAAACTTTGAAGCCGACCGTCGTGCCAAACTAGGTATCCCCGACAGAATTTGTTTCCCCTGCATCGGGAGCATACACTGGCCTTTCGAAATCATGGACGAACAGTATCCCACGTTCGTGATTTTTAGTTCATAAACACTTCTTATAATGACTAACTACTCCAGAAATTTTGGAGATGTTAGCTCTTTATACAGTAAAGTTACAGTGGGATACAAATAATATCACGCTGATCCTGCCACAATTTGTTCCCCCTGTCCAAAGACTTATTGCTCCTGAAACTTTGGAGGTTTTAGCTCAGTATAGTTCTGTACAGTTACAGAAGGATACAAATAATGATCACTCAAAATGTCATTGGTTTATTTAAATAATCCCATCTGATCTTGTGCCAAGGTCCCAACACAGGGGAAACAAATTCTGTCGGGGATACATAATTTGGCACGACGGCGTTGCCATTGGCAAGCAGTAGCCGCATAGACACCAGTAGTTTCCCTCACTCTCGCGTCCTCGTGTGACGGATTGTTTTCATCTTCATCTAAACTAAGTACTGGTTGACTATTTTCATCCTCTCTCTCGGACTGCTCTGGTTCAAACTGGAACAGAAGCCATTTCCAGTGCGCTGCTAACTGTGAAGTCGATGCAACCGTGTGATGTCACTACCCAGAGTGCATTGAGAAGTAAATAACAATGGCGGCCTACTGGTAAATCGGTTTTATATAAAATGTGCTTAAAAGGCAAACTTTTGGCATATTTTAATATCACATATATGTTATTGAAAGCACAGTGCATATTTTAGCGCAAACATGTCTTAATAGCCGGGGTTCCTTTTAAATAAAAAATTAGATCACATACACAGGTAGAATCAGTTAGGTAGAACAGTCATACTAACAATGATGGTTTGTGGTTGATTATTCTTGGGCATGTTGATGGTAGCTCTGGTGGTTCCGGAGGACACGACTAATGGAGTGTCCAGCAAGTTCAGCTTAACCAGGACGTTACGGGCCAAAGAACCATCGTGGTGGCTCACCTGAATCTGGAAAAAAATTCTCTTCAACTTCAATAATTCATTCAAATAGAATGAAAATGCAGAGAATGACCCTTACTGTGAAGTCAAATGGCAGGCCTGGCTTGAAGTACTTTGGTATGTTTTGGAACAATAAGACGTAGGGAGATTCCACAATTTTAATGCCAGACTTCTCGGCCTCAACCAGATCACTTCCTGTAATGATCATCAAACAATCAAAAAAAATTGTATTAATAACCACTGAGGTAATTAATGTTATGAACAAAGAATCTAGCCCTGCATCAGACTAGTGACATGTCCAGGGTGTGACCTATAGTTCCAAATAATGTGATACTAAAGAGAGTCAAAGGTTTTGATTGCTTTGGTTTATCCAGAATGCTAAAGGGCATGTTGATACAATTCAGAGCTTAAGTTGCGTCAGTTTGGAGTTTCACAGTAGACACTATTGATCCTGGCAAGCAGTGGTTAATTACAACACACTGGAGAGTTATCAGAAAAGGAGCAAGGCAAAATTGACAAGCTGATCATCAACGATGTGAGTACATGAAGCAGTTACAAAGCCAACTTAACAGTATGTCCAAAATTCTGAGTTAGTTGCATAAGAAAGCACACGAAATTTATCTGCTCATTTACAGCACATTTTATGCTTATTTTAGATTTGCAGCATTTTAAACATGTTTATTTTTTAATTAATTTATTTAGTTATTGTTTTATTTATTTCAAAATGTTGACTTTCTTTAGTTTGTCTGAAATTCTGGCTCACACTTCATGCTCACCTGTGCTGGTGAGCACAGAGGCCTTGACATACACAGAGTTCCCGATCAAAGATTGAATGTTGGGGTAAGCACTTTTGATCTCCTCCATGCTCAGTGTAACAGTTCCACCATCAAGCTGCAGAAAGAGAAACAGTCAGGACAACACATTTAGCAGCTAGAAAGGCCATTTTGCCCACCCAGTATTTAAAATTGTTATTACTATAAACCAGGGGTCTCAAGCTCCAGTCCTCGAGGGCCGGTGTCCTGAAACTTTTCCATGCGTCCCTGTTCCAACACACCTGAATACAATTAGCAAGAGTATAGAATTTGACTGCATGCTGAGGTGGTAATTCAGCCATTTGATTCTTGTTACAGCAGCTCCTGAGTGAATGGACATGGTGCAATAAAAGTACTTTTAGAAGTACATTTTCCCAAACACTTACATTTACTTAAATTTACTTGAGTAGGATTAGGGGTTGCCACTTCAGCATGCAATCGTTCTATAGTCTTGCTATTAGGGCTGCTCAATTAATCGAATTTTAATCGTGATTACGATCTGGGCTTTCAACGATCATTAAAAATGACTGAGCCGATTATTAGCTCCTCCTCTCGCGCTGCTCCGTGTGGCAAATCGAGCGCACCTCTCTGCGTTTCGAACACGCGTCACAACAATTAAGAGGACCCGAGGGAAGCTCGGAAAGCTAAGCAGAAGTTATTTGGTGAGGAGAGGATAATGGCTGCTGAAGAAAGAATGCCGTTGGTTGAAAAGAGAGGTAAAACGACTTAAGTGGTGTGGAAACATTATGGGTTTGCGGAGTCAGACGTGAATCAAGTAGATATAGTGTGTAAACTTTGTAGCTGCACCACAGAGCAACACTACAAATTTATTCAATCATTTGAAGACCGCTCACAAAGTGACATACGATCAAACAATGAAGGAACATAGAGAAAAACTCTTGACAACACCTGCTTCATCCTCACAGACCTCCATTCATGCTACCCTGTACAACGCGAATAAATATCCCACCAGCTCCCAGAGACACAAGGAGATAACAAACGCGGTAACGTTTTCCTCGCCAAAGACCACTGCTCAATTAACACAGTGAACAACCAGTATTATGCAGGATTTTGAAGTTCACTAAACATAGATGTTTACATTTTTCATTTATTTTTTATATTGCAAACATTTGCACTGTTATCAGTATTTGCACACTATTTTATATTATTTTTGACATCTTTAAAGCCATTATTCAATACATTGTTATTGTTAAATAAATATCGTCAAATAATCGAGATCTCAATTTCAGTGAAAATAATCGTGATTATCATTTTTGCCATAATCGAGCAGCCCTACTTGCTATTGACCTACTAATTTTATTCAGGTGTGTTGCAACAGGGACACATGGAAGCGTTTCAGGACACTGGCTGGAGTTTGAGACCCCTGCTATAAAGATTAGATTAGATAAAACTTTATTAATCCCTCGGGTGGGTTCCTCCGGGAAATTCAGTTTCCAATAGCACAGCACCGACAGAAGTTACAGAATGTGAGCAGAAATATACCATATATACACACATATAAATACAGAGACATATATAAACACAGAGTATACAAAAGAGATAAACAGAATAAATAGGAATAAGAATACAAGGGAATTACACATTTCAAGTATTGTGAGTCTATTGCACCATTGGATATTAACAAAAACTATTGCACAGTGAAAAGGCACTACAGCAGGGGTCCCCTTAGTTGTTCCCGCCCTCCTTTGTCCCCCAGTTTCCCCTCCCTCTCCCCTCCAGAGAGGAGTTAAACAGTTTGATGGCGTGTGGGACAAAGGAGTTTTTGAGTCTGTTGGTTCTTGTCTTTGGGAGAAGCAACCTGTCACTGAACAGGCTCCTCTGGTTATTTAATATATATAAACTGTTGACTCAAGCACCTCTTTAAAGCCACTATGCTTTATGAAGACTTTGGGGCATCAATGCCTTTGGGGGTTTTGTTTGTTTGTTTGTTTGTTTGTTTGCTTGTTTGTTTTGGGGGGGTTGCTTTACTTTTTCCAAGTTTAATAACATATCATGCTAAAAAAAAACTAAGCACAAAACTAATAATTTCTTAAACCTTTTTTAACTTTTGAAAATTCTTATAAATTATTATTTTTGTTCTCCAGCTGCACTCAGACCGCATGTTTGAGTCCCATGGCTCTCACCAACTTCCTGTTATCTTCAGAGTAGAAGTTTTATCTTCCAGTTAGCATTACTCTGTTCAGAGTTTCACTACTGCTAGGTGAGTAGCTTTCAAGTTTTTGTAGGTGAGCCCGTGTCTTCCACGTGACCTGCCAGCAACCAAAGGACTCACGCAGAGACTTTTCAGTGCATACTACTTGCCAGTCAGTCATGAAATACCAGCCAGTGGCTACCATGGGGGTCACTAGCTGGTCTCCACCTAGTGAAACAACTGATTTCACAGTGACTGCCACCAACCACTCGCACCTGATTAAAGAATACATATTTTATCCTTGGAACACGTGGTTGCCAGATATAATGCTGCAGGCCTGTGTGACTAAGGCCTAAGTGTTATTAACAGCAGTAGCTGCTAACAGTATCTCCCTTTATACAAAGGGAAAAAAGGCTGCAGTTTTTTTTACTGTCGCAGTATGGTTGTTTAGCACCAGAGCTAAACGAAAATAATAGAACAGTAAAAGGAAGCAAATAAGCAAATAAATTTTGACATAGATCCAAAATACAGAGGCCAAAATCTACAGCCATAGTAAACATTTAGGGTAAACTTACATTTGACACCTGCTTCACTGAAGGTAATCTTATCATTTCTTTATTGATCTTGACTCCAAACACAACATAAGCTGTCCCCTGGACTGGCTCTCCATACAGGTACCTGAAACACAGTCCCCAAAACAGCTATCCATCAGTCAGTGGTGTGTTTATAATACCTCTCTAACAATTCCCAAGCCAAATGAAGCCAACACAGAATATGCAGTTCCTCTAATGACCTCTTGGACAGACAGTAAAAAACATGGACGTAACGTCTGGGTAGGAAAAATTAGCTCATTGCGGAAGAGCCTTAAATATGTAATTTGAAGCCCCTTACTTTTTAATGTTTTTTGTATAATTATGTGTGTGCAATTTCTTTAGCGCAGCAGAGAAAATACAAAGTCAAGAAAATGATGACCATGAATGTTCTTATGGTTAAGAACATATGGTTAAACTAAAATTAATTGTAATGGAAATAACATTTCAATAGCACTGACAGGCTAGGATTTAGTTAGAGACTGAATATGGCCAAAGGATGTTGAAAAAAGTCACAAGTAAGAGAGTTTGTTGGTGTATTTAAGTGTAATAAACAAACCTGGCTGAGATTTCTACTACCAGTTCACTGTCATCCAAGCTAAGGAAGGTCTTCTTGGGTGTTAAGGTAACATTGAAGGCAGGAAGCACTAAAACAGAAACATTACAGTGAATGTGACATTCAGGAAACACAGGGAAAGATATTGCTAATTTGATTAGCATAATAACTCCACCTACCATATTTCTTCACCTGAAACTGAGAGGTGAAAGTGTTCTCCTCCCAGTGGTCAAACTTTGCTGTAATAATCCACGTTCCTTCACTGGAAGACATAAATGTCGCTCAGCACCGAACGCACAATTCATTCCAACAATGTAAAGGTCAAATAAAATGTCTTTGTTTTTGTTCTTCTCTTTCCTGAGATTCTAACATTCTGTCATGCCATGTTGTTAGTCTTGCTGACTCGCTGCACACATTAAGCAGCAAACAGGTACTCTGTGTGCCACCCAGTCAGCCTTTGTGAGATACTCTAAAATCTAAACTGGGGCAGGTGGTGGCCTAACGTAAACATGTGCATGAGATAAAATCATACTGGAATGATGACTTCCTAAGAATTTGATAAGACAACTTAGAAGCCAAGAATCTATCAAATATCTGTGTTAAACTATCACACAGCTTGTAATAGATCTCTAAAAGATCTACCAAATGGGTTGATACTTACTTGACATATTCAGAGAGTGGAAATGTTTCCGAATAGATGCCATGAACAGCCCTGGTCCTGGAGACCTGTTTAACCACCACACCATCTGGATTCTATAACACAGAAACTATGTCAGCATTTGAGCTGATACATTCAGTACATGAAAGAGATATCACCAAAATACTGCCAGAATCCAGTTTCTACAAAAGCTACCAAGTTATGTAGCTACAGGACAATCCCTCTTGTAGTGTCACATGGATGGTTTTAGATCTTTTGGCATTTTATATTTCAGCATTTATAACAAGATTTTATATTCGCAATCAATGGTTTGTTCACCTCAATATCTATTGCGATGGAGTTGTTAATGGCCCTAAAGTTTGGAGAAGACACAAAGGCTCGAAGTCGAACTGGAGACGAGAGGAAAAGAAAGAGACATTTCTTTTAAATCAGTCAAACAAAATTATTATTTATGATCTTTGCTACTGGAAACATTTCAGCAACTGCTATCACTATCATCTCAAAATAGTCCTTAACAACTATGCTATTTAAGATTCAACTTGAAAACTATCTCTTCTAGTCATGTTATAGTTGTTTTCATTATTCGCATCTTTATTTTGAAGTTTTCTTTGAAGTTTTAATCAGTATCTTGTGTTCTCACCGGTATCTCCTGGGTTGTAGATGGGTTTGTCTGTCTGGATAAAGATGTACCCAGAGTGAAAGGTTACCATCAGTAACCTCTTCTCAACGTGGAAACCTCCAAAGGTCACTTTCAGAGTCACAAATTTCTTCTTCTTTTCTTCGCGATTCAATAAATCAGAGGAAAGCTGCATTGAGATGTGATTGTGATATAGAAAACAGTTAATCTCAAAAGCTGCTCTTTGTCAATGAATTTTATCATTTCACAAACATTCATATCCAAGACAAGCTGTACAAATAAATCTCATCCCACTAAAGTCTGACTCCCGGGGGGACAGAAATTCTTGGGACTTTTAGGAGGGGCAACGTCTTACCATCACATCAGCTCACTGGTCCTTTGCTAACAATAAATAAAACTGAGCGAAGGCAGTTGCATGCAAACAATGAGGATGAGTCATGTTACAAACACTCTCTAAGATTTTGCACTGCTCCTTTTATATTTGTTTGTGGCTTTTAAATTGAACATCATATCATAAATAGTTTGCACATTTTTCAGATGTAGGTTAGTAGCTTCAGACAAATGGCACTTGTGCACATATCCTCTGTTTGAGTTGAATCGGTAACCTTAAATATGAGCTTGCTGAGTCACCTGTATAGGCTTGAGGGTGCTGAATCCATTTGCCTGGTTTAGTGTGACCGAGTCCTGTAAAAATGTGACAGCCTCGCTGAAGTCCTGGATCACGATGTAGACAGTGATGGGGTCAGACACACTATCAGCCTGTAAGTAGATGTTCTCATCGCTGTCTGTCCTCAGCAGATCTGGAGCCAGCAGAACAAACCTGGAGGAGAGCAACAAAACACGGATTTCACTAATACTACTGTCACCAGTGGTTCAGCTGTCTTTATTGTGGCTACTGCAGTACCACTGCTATACAATTTCAGCATTTCTATGTTACTCTGGTAAATGACTCTAGAACAGTGGTTCTTAACCTGGGTTCGATCGAACCCTAGGGGTTCAGTGAGCCAGTCTCAGGGGTTCGGCAGAGCCTCCGCCGTGACATGCACGGCTCATTTTGTGCACCAGTAAAAAACATATCTATGTCTTGAATTTGAAAAAAATCATATTTTATGTTTCACTAAAGAGGGGTTCAGTGAATGTGCATATGAAACTGGTGGGGTTCGGTACCTCCAACAAGGTTAAGAGCCACTGCTCTAGAATAACTCTAAAAAACAATTTCATTTTGAACCAACAAGTCACAGCATAAAATATGAATAACTAACAGTGTAATACAATTAAAAAAAATAAACAAAAATAGAATACACTTTGGTAAACACAATATGCAATTTGGTTTGACTGATATATGATATATTAAGAGAAGGCATTTGGTGAACGTCTGTACCTTGGTGAAGGATTAATCGTTTTCGGTGGTTTTTCTCTCCTACAAATGAAGAGGAAACACATTAATTTCAGTCATCACATAGTGCTGCTAAATGAGACTGGGATAAAACATATTTTGCACATATAACAACATACAGCTTATGACACTGCATTTTTCTATTGATCTTCAGTGTGGTAATACCAAGTATCATATTTGTTGCATGAGATTTTGTGAGATTTTGAGACGTCTGCATCAGCAGCAGCATTTTTTTCTCAAATAAAAAAACCTAAATGAATTTTACAAAATTTATTTTTATGAAATAAGATAAGATAACATAAGATAAACGTTTATTAGTCCCACAGGTGGGAAATTTTTTGGTCACGGCAGAAAGTACAAGTTTTAAGATCAATAAAAGGTAAGAAAACACAATGAAATAGGATAAGAAAAAATAGAATAACACACTATACAACAAAAATAAAATAATTTATACAATAGAATAAAGTGCTGTACAAAATAGAATAAAATGATTGGTTATAGTGGGAAAAATTGTACTTGGTAATACTGCACATCAGTTACAATTGTGTATGGGATGTGTGTGTGTGTCTGTCTGCACGTGTTGTCATCTGCAGAGACCATGTTGTAAATAAACTGCACAAAACATATGCCACATGCAGCAAATATGATACAAATTTAAACTGATATACAGTATTTCATTTCTTTAAAAAAATGTCACCAGGTTCAATAAACTCTTTTCAAACAATGCAAATTTTTGTCAATTATTTCAGATTGGCTTCACAGGGTTAAAATGAAAATGGAGAGGGGATGATGACATGGAAGTTGCTATAACAAATGTAAAAAAAACATTAAAAAGGAACATGCCTTAATGATATTTTCAAAAGCGACATAAGAAATTCTTCATCATTACAGCAGAAAAGGCCACACAAAACCATGATGAGAATACTTTTGATAAGGAAATGAGAGTGCATATCCAAAGATGAAGGGTATTAAATCTGTATTTGATATTTTAAAATAAATGTTAAAGAAAAGTTACTTACTCATGAAGATCCCAGTATCGCCTAATTGGTACAAATCTGGGGATGAGATTCAAAAACAATAACTGAAGCTACCAGAGGCTTAACCTTGTCTGTACTGTATGATTCTTGCGCACAGACCTCCTATGTAAACATGTTTGTGCACACACACACATACCTGTCCATCCATGGACGCCTGTAAAGAGCACAGCACGATTATTAAACAAAACCTCAAAGATGTAATGTCCAACCCACAGCAGGTACTGAGTCAGTAAAGCCTCTTACCTCCTAGAATTGTCAAACTGTCCATTTGAGCTGCAGAAAAGTACAAGAAATAAAATGTTGTGTAGCTTCAATCGAACCATACCACCTGTCTTGGAGTTTCTGTGGACTATGGCTACCAGTCAGACAGTCACCTAATACGAGAGACCCAAAAACTTTGTCATATTTCCTCATCAAATACTGTAGCGTTAACGGGAAGGGGAGGGATGTCGCTGCTGATCAATAAAACAAACTATTGACTTGGTTGGCAAAGAATCATGGGGAGGTCTTAATCAGGGCAAAGGGTCATTTTGTTTTAAGTTTACTAATTTTATTTAATTTGATTACTTCTATAATTTTAAAATGTACAAATAGTTAACTTATTTCAGTTTTTAAGTCATTTTAAACCACATCTATAACAAACCTGTTTTTGTTTTTAAAGAAAAATACTTTTTTCAGCCTTGTTTAACACAAGCAACCTAAAATAACGTTGAATTGACGTAAGTGCAATTTACTGACAACAGTGCCTGTTAACAGGACAGTGCTGCAGCTACGTTTGCTGTGAGATAATGATTGTCTAAAGCCATTTCACAACCCCACAATGCACTGCATTTCAGAAGCTTTATAAAGCCTAAGTTATGAATTTGAGGTGCTTCCATTTGGAAAGTGGATTACATTTATTGACATACCTATAGTGTACCACAACAGATGTTTTCTGCTGAGTGCAATGAGACTTGTAACTATGTTTTTAAGCTTTGTGGAGATAAGGAAGAAAGCATGTTGTGTAAATTGCCCGGCTAGAAATAGTTCCTGTAGTAGTTCATACCCTGTTGATAGGGAGTGAAATCATGGAACAAAGACAATACAAATGACTATACTACTGTATTGTGTTTTGGTGCTAGTCTGGTAACAAATAATGAGCAATTATTTGTGTAATAATCAAAGTAATGAAGTTTATTTTTTGTTTATAGTTATGTCCAAATCCAGTAATCCAGTGAGTATACTTTCAGCCAGATTAATGGAGTTATGGTGAACCTAAAGTCAGACTGTAGTGTGTCACAAAAGTGGCTCTATTTACTTGTCTAAATCACCATGGTAACGTATGTTGAACAAATAACCTGGTTGGGAGCAGGTTATCTTCAGAGTTTTGATTTCAAACCAGCTAGACACAGCCACATTTTCACTGATTGGGCCTTTTTACAGTATGTTTTAGGTGCAATATTGATTTTATGCTGTAGAATTCCTTTGTACATGTGTAAATCATTAAGCTGTAACTTACTAACATGACGAATGAAGCTCAGCTAGAAGTTACAGCAGCACAATCTGTGCATTTTATTGTCAATTGAATGTGTACGTAGCAGTCATGTGGTGATGAAGAAAATGAGTAGTTTTCTATCCTTTTTGACCGACACAACATGGCCTTGTTTTCTTGTTATCTGTGTCTATTTTTTTCAGGCAACTGGTGGGTGGAGCTGACCCAGTTTCAGATGTTGGCCCCATTTGGATCACACATTTAAGCTGCATGTAGATGTCACATATCAACTATCAGATTTAAACTCAGTGAAGAACCCAAATCACAGGCTCATCTGGTGGGCTTTCTTTCAGTCTTACAATTTAGACATTCAGCATGTCAAAGATAATGTCATGGCAGATGCTTTGTCCCGTGTCCCTCAGTCATTTGTCACAGCTGTATCATTAATATGCTTTGTACTAGTTCCTCTTCAGTATTCCTTCCTCTGCTAGGCTCCAAGACAGCGGAGTCTGGAGATGGAAGCGGTTTGAGCATATATCAATGTTTTTGGCAGTGAGGTTGATTATGAAAAAAAAAATCATAAAAATCATATCATATGTTACATTTGTTAGGTTTATTTACAATGTCAATAGTTTTCCAGTTTTGTTTCAGGGTAGAAGCCTGTTTTATGGAAATGCACACCTGAGCAGGTCAGGCTAAGATCCCCTATAAAGAAGCCCTGCCAGGGCCTCTTGGGGCCTCCTTTCTTTTCTTAATGGGTGCTGCTTGGCTGACAAAGCATTTTGTTTTTGGTGTTGGCACATACTCACTCATACACCAACGCTTTCAGACATGACATATGCTGACAATTACTCAAGGTTTTTTTTTTTTAAGTTTCTTTACTTCATGAAGTTATTTAACAACCTAAGTCTACGTATGGTCTCACGCTTCAGTGACATATAGTTTGGGCCAGGCTGTGACACCTTAGTGTTAATCTGCTGCTAAGGTTTTTTTTTTTTACACTGCTGGAATTGCAGCTACTAGAGCAGCAAACTGATCTGGGTTTTTATCACCAAGGATAAATCAATAAAATTTATTTCTTTTCGATCTGGCAAAAAACTAAAGGGATTTCACCACAGCGGGGACATTAACCTTTAATGTTTAAATGTATCTGGTTTAAAGTTTCAGAACGCCAATATGCAGCTGTCACTTTAAAAACAAACACCAATACTGAGAATTAGCGATAAAATAATGATCTAAAAATATTTATTTTCCACTTTGCAGCTGAAATTCTAAGAGCAATGATTTTCTGCAGTATTTATTTCCTGTTTTATTGCAACAGTCTTCTGTTTCTTATATTCTTTATTCATTTGTAATCCCTGTTTTATCATCATCTGATAACATCGACGACTGGAGTAGGCAGCGCTCATAGAGATCATTTTGTGCCCCTTTTTGTGTGAGTGCACACAAAGCCTGCATCAGAAAACTGAACTGAAAACTGAACTTCCTTTGCAGTACACCCCCTCAGGCCTGTGGTAAAAATGAACTTTGCATCTGATACAAGTTATTCTACTGTGGATGGATAGTTTCAACACTTTGAGCCAACATAGTGAACTAAAATTTAAACAAAAATGCAGCAATACTAGATGAAGCAATTTACATTTAATTTTACAAGCTTCTTGGCTGTTTTATGACTGGGACACGTTTGGGCATCTGAGGCATGCGAGTTAGATAACCAAATACCATATGCTGGGTCAAGTTCTAAACATTTTTTCCAACACATTCACACATGACACAATCATGACACTGTAATCTGCAGGCCACACAGATCCTAAAGATGAATGCAGCACTATTACTTCAGCAGATAAAAGAAGCCTATGTGAGACGTGTGCAGCTGTGACAAATATCTACAGTTTGTTTATGTCTCCATTTTTCTTCTGACTCTTCACTGAAAACACAAAGTGTCCCATTTATCATTCAGTCTCACTGTCCAGACTCTGAATCCGAGTCACTGTAGTCTGCCACCAGAGATGTGACTCCTCCTGAGCATTTACTTCGGTCCTCCACCTTTCCATTTGTCAGTTTTGTGTCTGCTTCCTCTGTAGGTCTGATATGTACTTCCTTGAAACCATCACCCTTTGTCTCATTCTGAACCACTTGTTCCGATACTATACACGAGGTTTCCACTGTGGGTGTGGCCAATGAAATGTCCCCATCGCTTGTGCTGACATCATGGTGTGACTTTCTGGGGGTGATGGTGGCACGCTGTTCAGTCTTGATTTCAGACTGTGATGTCCGTTTGCGGATTAAAGGACTGTGTGAGGAACCCAGGGCTTTGGCCACAGCTACTTCTTTCCCCTGGAGACCAAGCTTATGGAGCAGGCTGCCTGCAGCACCACCTGGTGGTGTCGACGCGGAGTTAAACCATGAACGAGAGGCGATCTCCTTCCTTTTGCTCTGCTGTTTGTCCTCATATGCTGATTGAAATGAGAGGAGAGAAATAATGCAGAAATTGTTAAATGAGCTCTATTAAAGGATTTCAGACTTTTCACTATTTACATATGGGTACATTTTCAGAGTGAGACAGTAAATAACTCACTATACGCTTTTTAAATTTATGTACTTGTGACAAAATATGTTGCTTACAGTCCGGTGTCTGGTAGGTAAGTAGTGCTGCCAGTTTCTTATCCTCCTCCTTCTCTGGTAACAGTGGGATGGATAAGTTGGTTCTCATCCTCACCGCATTATCCTTCTCCTCCTGATCAGCCAGAACTTTCTTCTCTTCCTATACAGCCAAGAAAAGGAGGACGACAAAGAAAGACATTGTATGAAACTTTTAATTTTGTCATTAAAAACCAGAGCTGCCTGGCAACCATCAAATACAGGAATGAGTATTCCCTGAGCAGTTGAGAGTACTGTAGGTTGACTCCTGTTGGTCCGCACACTTCAAACAAGTGTAAGGTGTTGCACTGAAAACCTGTCTGTGATTACTTGAGTCACTAGCAGATTTCCACAGTCAGCCGTAGTTTGTAGGAAAGGCGCAGACTTATGTATAATCATTTTCCAACTAGCAGTAGTAAAACACTCAAAAGTGTCACGCAAACTGGAAATGAAGGTTGTTTACCTTCACAGTAAACGTTGTGTCCTTTGAAACATGCTGTTTTCAGCAGTAGGGCACAAATTTTGTTTTAACAATGAAAACTGTCAATTTCCAATTTGTCTCGTACTTCCAAGTTCTGAGGGGCAGTGGGTTTGTAGACTAGCCGCCATCCTACAAACTATGAGCACTAAATTTTGTACAGCACCCACTTTCTGGACGACTTTACAGTGACAGCCAGAAATCCCCAGCAACTACTCAACAACCAGAACATTTTGGTCCTGATGTCCAGAGGCTGCCTGGTGGGGTCGCTGACAGATGTCGAGGCCCGTGATATCACAAAGGTATGTAAAAGGATGAGTAAAAGGCTATTACAGAGAGTGTTGAAGAATATGCAGTTACATGCATATTTTATTTTCACTAGCAGTAGTTTAGGTCTTTAATTTGAATATCAGTTCACAGACACGTGACTAAAATAAATGAAGAAAACGCTTGATTTTTTTGAAAACACAAAAAAGAAAATATGAAAAGTGAAGCTGTAGAGGGCAAGAAGATTTAGCTTTTCATTTGAAACATGCCATATTCTGTGCATTATAAACAAGGGGGAGATAAATTAACACTAGCAGACATTAAAATTTTACTGGTATGTGTTGTATTTTCTAATTTTTCTTTTGAAATGTGTAATGACTGAGTGAAAATATAATAATAATTTACTATGGTATACTTTATTTTGTAACGTCGTAATGTTTTCTGCAAAGGGTGTCATTCCAGCCGCCGACCTTAATTTTAGGCCTGTGAGTGAACCATTTAGAAAATGTTACTTGTGTGAGCAAATGAGAAAAGAGTATTACTGCAATGGCCAAGAGTCAATATCTTACTCTGAATTTCCTACGGAGGGTGCTGTTGAGCTGGAAGTCATCCTTCTTCCCGGCCTGATAGTCCTGGATCTCTGACAGAGATGGCAGAGCCTTTTTAAGCTTCTCCTTGTCTTTCCCACCGTGGTCCAGTTTGTACATGGCATCCGTCTCCAGCTTCTCCTTCTCTGTCCGCTCTGTCCAAAGAGGAGCAAGGAAAGTTACGTTGTAGCGAGCAGCAACAAACAAGCCCTTTTTTTGTAAAAATGACATCAGATTACATCAAATATTCAAACAACCATTTGTGGAGATGTCTTTTTGTTTGATATGTGCCGTCTATAAGATTCTGTCCAACACAGAAAAATGATTATATCATGGTGCCCATTTTGTGCATGATATTTACACACGGTGCAGGTAAGAGCACTGACCAAACAATTTGTTTTTTTTATAATAACAACTGTTTTACCTGTAGTGAGAATCTGTTCATTCTCAGCCATGTCCCAGCGCTCCTCCTTCCTGCGAGCCCCGCTTACTATGACATAGTCACAAGTGGCTGGGTCTGTCTGCATCTCAATGTAGTTCACACAGAGATGGCACTTCATCCGAAACCTGGTTAAGGAAACAAGATTTTAACTTGAGGACAGCTTCAAGATGAATTTTGCTGTGATACTGTAAAGTGCAGAACACAAACACACATGTTTATAGTTCTGATTTCAAGTTCGCACAACAGCAAAAGTTTTTTCTTTTAACAGTTGACCTGATCCTCCCGTTTACCTGTAAATTGGCGTGGTGTAATAGTTCCCCACTTTCTTCTTCTCCGCATTGTACCGAACCCCTGTGCAAACAACACATCAGTGTTATGGAAATGAAAAGAAGGACTGATTGTACCTCAAAGAAAATTATATAATCTTGTCATTCATTCATTCCAAACTTACCCATGCCAATGTGATTTTTGCAGCCATCACACCAGATGTTGTAAGGCATTTCAAACCTTGATGGAACCAAAATAGATAATTAAAACATGTCATTTGGGTGAGTTTCAAAGAAAAACCCATATGTACAAAGGTTCCAGGTTCTGTTCAATGCAAATTCAATGTTTCTGCCATTAAAAGGAAATGCTTTATTTTAATAGATTCACCATTTGGCTATTTTCTGTTTAACATAAAAATAATAATAAGTTATTCTAGAACACTGAAACTAAATCCATACAAGTCTAGACAGAAAAAAGCTAAAGCTGGAGAAAAAAACCAAACAAAAATTAATACTAATCAAAAACACACAAAACTCTAATAACTATATAATACACATACATGTATTGTTTTTCTGATTTTTAATCACATGGTGATGGTGGTGGTAGAATATCATTCATGAAGGCACAGCTATACTGTGGCATCTGTCATTTGAATGTACAAATATTTTTGTGGATGGTAACTCATACAAGACTAAAAATGTAATAATTTCCCATCTCCAGCCTCAGTTCATTACTACTCTACAAGTGTGCACTAACCTGATAATGAGGATGCCCTGGGACAGTTTCCGGGCTCTCTCACGCAGGGCGTGGGTCTTATGGTAGCCATTGAGGGATCCATGCTAAAGATAAAGAATGATAAAAATGTAAGCCATAGTAAAATTAAAACAACTGACACCCACAAAAGTTTGTGTGATCTAACATACCTTGGCTGGATCAAAATCTGGAGGATAATACTTGTTTGTTCCTTTTCTTTCACCCTGTCAAGAAAACAGTGCAGAAGACTTTATTAATAAAGAATACAAACTATTATTCTTTAGCTAGTATTTCCACATAGATATTCCTGTGATTGTGTGCATCCCTGGAAACATAGCTGAATTAAGGCTTACCATTGTGACAACTGAAACGCTGCCCCAGTAGTGAACTCACTCCTTTTCACCTGACAAAAAAAGAAGGTAAGTCATTTACACCACACTGTAACAGTAAGGTTAATGTACCTTTCATTATAGCAATTTAAGCGCTCTCCTTAACTATTTTTAAGAATATTTGAAAAAGTATCCTGTAAGTTAGGAAATGAATCACACATAAACATACTGAGTTCGTAAGGAACACATAGCTTTGCATATGTTATCATAGTTTCACTACCCGAGTATCTTCTAAACCACAGATAGCATGAAACACCGCACCTCACTCAAAGTCTAATTCCAACCAATATTTCTAAAGCTGGCGAAACGGATTTCATCCGAAAGCACGTTGAAGCAAATAGCCCAGTAATCTTTCAACAAACAGTTAAAGGCAAAATTAAGTTCTGATTCGGATGTGTAACAAAAGAAGCCAACAGTCTTTGAAGCGCAAAACGTCGAAAGTAGTGTGTTAAAGAGCACGTGAACACTGACAGTATTTCTGTTACACTAGTGTCGTGTACATTAAACACTATATCAAAAGGTATTTTGACAAATTTCTGGAGAGGATGACCTATCGCAAGCTGGCCGAAGGCTACGTAGCCTTAGCAAAAGCTAGCTTGCTACTTAATGTTAGCGCCTGCTACTAGCCAGAATGAGAAGAACGTGAACACAAAAACATCCATAAATAAAAAATCACTGCAATGACATCTGAAAGATCCAACAGCTGTGATTACTTGTGGATGAAAATCTAAAGTATACTCTCAAACAACCTTGAAACTGCCGTTTGCACTGCTGCTGCACTACAACAACATCAGAGGGTTGATGGGTAATGAAGACGTAATTTCCTGGCATCGGAAGTGGCGTCACGTCGAAAAGCCCTCTGGGAAGCGCCGGTATCGGGAGAAAAAACGTGTTTTTGAACGAGCTAAAAACAATTCGCCTGTCAATGCCGCAGAAATGGAAACTAAAGCGGAGTCATACAAACGTTATATCTGTTCGTTTAGCGGCTGCTCGGCTGCCTACAACAAACAGTGGAAACTGGACGCTCACTTGTGTAAGCACACGGGGGTGAAGCCGTACTCGTGCGAGCGCGATGGCTGCAGTAAGGCGTTCTGTAGTAAGTACCACCTAGCGAGGCACGAGCTCAGCCACAACGGAGAGAAGCCTTTCCGGTGCACCGTGGACGGCTGCGCGGAGGCCTTCACCACCAACGCAAACCGGGCCCGACACATCGGCCGCATCCACTGCCTGGAGCCGAGGAAATACGTCTGCAGGTTTGAGGGCTGCGGCCTCGAGTTCAAGAAGAACAAACAGCTCAAATCTCACATGTGTGAGCAGCACACTCAGCTGCCCCCTTATCAGTGCACTTACGAAGGCTGCCAGATGCGATTCAGCTTCCCCAGCAAACTGAAGCGTCACGAGAAGGTGCACAGAGGGTACCCCTGCAAAGAGGAGAGCTGCGTCTTCACGGGGAAGACCTGGACTGAGTACCTGAAGCACAGGAAGGAGCAGCACAGAGTCACCCTGAAGTGTGAGCAGTGCAGCCGAGTGTTCAGGGACTCCTGGTTTCTGCAGCAGCATCAGCGCATCCACTCTGAAATGAGAGTGGTCCTCAAATGTCCCAGGGATACCTGTGACAGGTCGTTCACCACTGCCTTCAACCTGCAGAGCCACATCAGCTCCTTCCACGAGGAGCGCCGACCCTTTGTCTGCACCCACGCTGGCTGTGGGAAGACGTTCGCCATGAACCAGAGCCTCCAGCGTCATAGCGTCGTCCACGACCCACAGAGGAAGAAGCTGAAGAAGCCAAGAGCCAAAAGATCTCTTGCTTCGAGGTTAAGCGGTTACTGTGAAACAAAGAGAGTGGTCTACAAAATGCAAACCGAACATGCAGCGCACAGACAGTCTTCACAAGAGAAAGCAGACCAGCCTGGCCCTTTTGAGCTGGTGTCTCTCCTACAGGACGCGTCCTTGCTGTGCAACCCTGCTGTGGACAGGCAGGGACTTACAAACACCTTGGCTACACCATTATCAGTGTAGAGTCAAATGAAGAGGAGCACCCCCGGTTTTGTGTGGACAGCAGGCACTTTAAAAGAGCATTTATAATATATATTATTTGTGACATGGTTGTTGGGAGTCTTGGTGTTGAACACTGGTCATTGGTTGGTTTATTATAATTTACAATCTTTCTGAAAGGGAATTCAGAATGAAGAAGTGGAACCTGATCCTGGTGTTCTGTCCTCTGGGTTATGTCCGCTAGAGTGTTTCATTGTAGAAAAACATTATAATGTTTTGTTTTTCCCCAGAGCAATTCAATTAATTATGTTTGATGTTTGTATCTAAGAAAATATATTTTGTTTACTGTATAAAACTTGAAAAAATGTGATGGGTGTTTTGTTACTACATAATGACAGTATTTCAATAAAACCTGTGGAATGTATTTTTTCTTCTTGAGTGCTCTTATTTGTTCATTTAAATAAGTGGGTCATAATATAACCTGTCCAAGAGTTCAGTATAACTAAAATGCAGAGCTTGGTGTTGACATGTATCTGTTGGTAATTCAAGTCTTAAGACTAATAATAAAACAGTCTTCAAATCCTTCGAACTGCAGCATCATCTAAAACACTAAATTGTTCGCAGTGATGATAAAAGTGGTATTTAATTGGAAATAATGTCTTGCTGTTTAGCATTTTTGTTCACAACAGAGTCTTTAAAGAGTTTGGGAATGAAAGCTAAACTTTCACCCTGACACTACATGGCTAAACATACCATTAAAAACATCTGGACACGCCTTTCTATTCAATACATTAAATTAATTATATTCAGTTTTGCTTTAGAACTGTTTCTAATGTTCAGGTGTGTGCAGAAGTTTTAAAAATATATTAAATACATCTAAAAATAAAAAGCCTTGAGTACTAATTTGTTTAAAAGGCTTTGTAAGATCACGGCAAATCGTGATGCAACTTTGGTGCTGTACAGTTCCAGCTTTTTTTTTATATGTGAAAACTGATTACATTCTCTAACTTCAAAGTCTAAAAACCATCTTAAAAATGGCAAAGATGGTAAAGTGCCACAGAAAAGGCCTTGAGGATGATGGAGATCTTGCTGACTGACCTGAATGTCAGTCTGCAGAAATAGAAGAAGCGAGATTAATAATAAATTGAGAAAATCTCTGAAGTCGGTCTCTGCATTTTTAAGGTGTTTCAGAGTCAGACTCAGACAACCTCATAATAATATGGACAACTTTGGTATGTTGGTATTCAAAGGGGTCTTCAGTTGAACTTTTGGCTACTGATAGACACCCTGAAAATGTTGAAAAACAGCAGTATCCTACACCCTGTGTTCAGTATGAACTTTATCTCACCCCATTCAACACGTTTAGGAAAACTGGATGAGTGTATGGACAGGAGCAGATATCTGCAGCCAGGTTCCAAAATCTAAGAGCAGATTAATGCCAATGATAATGGAACTGCCTATCTTATCACATACAGGTGAAATGCCACCGTGTCATCGTGGTCTAGGAGTTTTCAGCTGATGCCAACAACTTTGCACATCCTCAATCAGAGGAGAGGTGTGCATGTGTGCATGTGTGTGTGAAATCACCTGCTGCCCAGATTAGCTGGAATGAAGCCCTGTGCATTCTTGTGCCTTGATGACAAACGATAGAGCGTCTCCGCTCGGACCAACAGATTTACGGCATGAATAGGAGAAGCTCCGTGCAAGTTTGACATTCCAAGGCTAAATCCTCTCTGAATATTTCCAGTTACAGGAAGGCTGCTCCCTTCATTCCTGACCCGCTCAACTCAGACGAGCCCTATATGGACTGACTGTCTGACCAGCTCCTCCAGGAATGCACCAGAGACTGCAGCCAATTAGTATTCATAGAATATGAATGTAACATGTCCTGTTATCAGTTCCTATTTTAAGAGCTTCCTACATGACTATTAGAATGATAAAACCCAAATTCATCATGTAGAACTAATTCTTCTTGGATGACAAAGCTGCAAAACCCTCTGATAGCCCTGCAGTCGTCAACACACAGATACAGTGTAATGCACACACTCTTACTTTGAAATGTAATCACACTCTTTTTCTTTGATGAACATTAGTTTCTCTGTTTGTTTGTTTGTTTGTTTGGGGGGTCATTTTTGTAGGTTTTGACACATACAGTGCACACTAAGTGTATTAAAAAACCTTCCCCATTATATATATGATGGTAAACTTTATACTCCATCAAATCAGTTTCTGCAAGGCCACAGTCATCCCAGTTTCTGTCTGAACATGATTGTAGGCTGATGGCACTGGTTTAAAGGTAACTGCTATACAAACTTCTATTTGTATCTCAAACACTTCACTTAGCCTTGAAAATGTAATTAGATGGTGGATAATTATATATTAGAAGCACAACATGTGAGTACATTCAGTCAGTTGATACAAAAAGTACAAAAAAGTATAATTTGATGAATTTAAGAAGTGTTACAATTAAAAAAAGCCCTTGGTGACTAAACTCACTTTGGTACTAACAATTAGTTTAGGCTAAAAAACTAATAAGGAACCATAAAAGCATCTCCGAGTCCATCCTTTAACTTACTACAGCATGGAGTGTATTGTAGGGCAATGAGGTGTCTTTCTTCGTGTTGGACTATACAACATTTTCTCACATACTGAGACAATTTCTCACAATTTGACTGGTTCTAGTTTTTCCAAAATCCGACTTGCATATAAAATTAACAGGTAACAACAATTTCAAATGTCATTAGGAGAAAATGTAAAATACATGACAGTAAGAAGACTTTAGGTCCACTGCACTTGTTTAGTGAAGGAGGTAGGACTATCACATTCAAATGGTTAATGCCTCTCCTTACCCAGGTAGGATAATTTTTCTCATTGTTGAATGGACAGACACTGAGGAAGCAGTACATTCTAAAGGAAATATATTTTTGATTGTATGCATGTGCTTCACAAGACACACAAAAAACAAGGTGCTGAGCATGTAGGAATGCAGAGGCAAAGTATTATAGAGGGCAGTGATTTTCACTTTAAAGATTTACAGTGCTTTGCAAATGTAAAAGTAGGCCAGGAACCAGACAGTTTATTAAAAACCTAGAAGTTAAAAAGCTGTAACGTGGCCCCTGCAAAATCAGGCCAGTCTAAAGAAAATATAAGAATACAGGCAAGCATTGTTTTTGGATTTGAAGAGGCCACCAGTACATGACCGGTGGCCATGGCTTATTGGAAAGATTTTATGCACTCAGGTGAAAAAGAAAGTTTTCCCGGGACTCTGTGCAGTCGTCAGAAACACAGCCTTTAGTAGCTTGCAGGGCCACCTTTAGCACAAATATCCTTTTTCTGTAATCAGTCTCTCGCGTCATTGTGAAGGAATTTCTTTTTTACAGTGTTGCTTCAGTTCATTGAGATTTACAGGCATTAATTTATGATGCTTTCTTAGAGTCCTACCACAGGATTTCAGTCAGGTTGAGGTCTGGACCTTGACTGGCCCATTTTGATAGCTTTTTCAGCCATTCTGTTGTAGATTTCCTGTGTTTAGGATTGTTGTCATGCTGCATGCAGGACGATGACAACTTGACCAAATTTTAGCTATCACAGAGATGGCCTTACATTTGATTCTACAATACTTTGGCATACAGAGGAGTTCATGGTTGACTCAATGAGTGCAAGGTTCCCAGGTCCTGTGTCTGCAAAATAAACCCAACTGATCATGCCACTGTGCTGACAGTTTGTATGAGGTGCTTGTGCTGATCTGTTGTGTTTGGTTTTCACCAAAGGTGGGAATGTGCATTATCTCCAGACATCTCCATTTTGGCCTCGTCTGTCCAAAGGACATTGTTAAAGAAGTCTTTTACTCTCCAAAACAAAGCTATGCTGACATATTCACTTTAAAAAGAAGGTTTTGTCTGAATAAGCCATACTTGTTAAGTCTGGTTCTAATTGTACTGTCATGAACTTTCATGAACTGAGATGAAGCTCTTGGGGTTTATTTTGCAGTTTCTTCGGATATTGCACATCTTGGGGTGAATTTACTGGGGCGTCCGCTCCTGGGAATATTGTGGCGTTGTGTTAGAACACACCTGAATGCTCCAGGACAGCAAACGGACAAAAACTGCTGACACTGCTGGAGATCATTTAATCCAGTAAATGTGATTATCAGCACATGACTTACCATCTTATTTCCTATGTAAGCAGTATGGGTGTACTCAGTTTTCCAGGACTGCATAGAGCCCGCTTACAAAGTAGAAAAAAAAACCTTAATGGCAAGAGGTGTTTGAATTGGGATGAAAACAAGCAAACAAAAAATAAAAAATATTCAAGGTTTGCATAATGTAGGGCTCAGTTTTATTGAACCAAATAAGAAAGAGATGTTTCAAGCACCTCTGCTCTACATCAGGTCATTGGTTCTTGTGGCGCAATAAAAAAAGCTAGAGATGTTGACTCATTTCTTTTGAAATTTTTCTAAATTAGAAACCATCTGTAAACATCAGCAATTGGATCCACAAGATTATAAAAAAGCACTTACTGTGATATCAACCTACTTTATTTTATTTTGACATAGGTTTTGATACTGCTTTGAATACTGTGTTTCTAACTTTAGAACAATATCAGTCAGTGTGCTTGATGAGTGTCTGATAAATAGCATCAGATTTCTATCTTTTCTGTTTTTGTTCATTTACAGAAACTGGTGCCACGTTCTTTCCATTCCTGTCTTTTGACAACAGTGGAATTCCAGACGGGCTCTTCACCCTGTAATCCAAAAGGATTGCTCTTGCTCCACTGTATTTCTCCCAGCACCTCCTCCCCTTTCCCCTGTCTCTTCCTGTCTCTTTAAGAAGTGGAAGGAATGTGTTGGGTCCTTTGCCCTTTCGTTTTCTGGTTTTCTATGCAAATAGCTGGGAAATGTAATAAAGGTCTTAATATTCTGAGGACAGCTAACTGAAAGCTTGGTCCAGCTGTCAATAAACTTACATATACATTTACAATAAGCCCAAAAAAGATAAGCAAGAATGACTGGACACATTTAGCTGTGGTATTGTGGTGTTTTTCTCTATTTGACTGGTCCTGTTCCAAGTCCTGAATCCATATAGCAATTTAGTCATGTGAAAAAGATTTAACCTTTCACCTTTGGTTTTAAAAGAAATTGTTTGGTTTTCAATCGCATTCAATGGTTTTCATCAGAAGATGGAAGCAGCAAGTATTATACTAAAAAGTGGAACATCCCTTACCACGTGTGAAAAATATGGTCATAATGAGGGGAGAGGGTCTGCATACAAATAAGACTCCTGGTGTCAGATGTGAGCGAGCCTGTTCATTTATCCACGTCAATTCAGTGACTGTTGGTCATACACACTCTTCCCCAGATCAGGAATTCATTTTAATGCCCAAATCCAGTTTCTGAACTTTGCAGACATTTTCATATTTAAATTTAAATTCCACATAACAAAATACATAAATATATAAAAGAATAAGAGATAAAGAATTACAAAAGATAAGACGTGCAAATCGTGCTGTGCTGATAGCAAGAATTACAACACAGCAATCACCAGAAAGAACATTAGTTTTACTGAGTCTTCTTAATATTAGAGGTCTGGCTTCAATCCTTTGGACAAAATGAGTGTGTCCAAAGAGATTTTAAGTGTATTTATTACTGCATTAAACAGCACCAGTTCTCATCTATTATACCACTGTTGATATGAATTACTGACGACTCATCCCTAAGTCTTGAACTAATAATGGCCCACAAAAATTATTGCCAGGAATTTCAATAATTCTTTCAAGGATCAGACTTTGAAGCCTGAGTAAATTTCTCGATTGAATGAAAAATGAGTATATTTTTAAATAAGCTCTTTAATGGTAAAAGCCTTGTCTATTCAACGAAGACTCAGGCAAATGTAATTGTTTCATCCTTGCAAAACATTAATTTTATAATATAATAATTTTTGCTCCTGAACTGAGTGCTACAAGTTTACCAGTAATCATTTTTTCTTCTTCTAGTTTCATTTCTCTATAGGTAGAAGTCTCCACATTTAAACAAGATGTGGTTTAATTCAGTTTTTAAACATTTAAACGGTCACATAAAAACAGAGAGCACAGACTGTCCTGCAGGAAGTAATAAAATGGTAAATGGCCTGTATTTGTATAGCGCTTTCCTAGTCCTTAAGGAGCCCAAAGCACTTTACACATCCAGTCATTCACGCACTGGTGATGGCAAGCTACATTGTAGCCACAGCCACCCTGGGGCGCACTGACAGAGGTGAGGCTGCCGGACACTGGCGCCACCGGGCTCTCTGACCACCACCAGTAGGCAGCGGGGTGAAGTGTCTTGCCCAAGGACACAACGACCGAGACTGTCGGAGCTGGGGCTCAAACCAGCAACCTTCCGATTACAAGGCAAACTCCCAACTCTTGAGCCACGATCGCCCCGCTCGAAACACAAGGACATTATGTAAACTCCTCATCTGCTAACTCTGTGTAAAAGCACTCAAAATGTTTCCTCCTGACCCGCTCACAATAACTTTAGTTCATTGGGTCTGTGCAAATTTTTACTGCCGTGCAATGAAAACTTACAGGCCTTTTTCTTCGCCTTATATTTTTCAGAGCATTTCTGATTGCTCACAACTTCCTTAGTGCAGGTTGACGGGACATTTTGAATATAAAGTGGTCATTCATTTGGGATTTTCATGGCATTAACTCTCTTAATCTCATATTAAAGATTTGCCAAGTGTTTAAATATGACTATATTAGTATTAGAAAACAATTTGGATACAATATGAGCCTTGTGTCATAAAAAGGAGACCTTTTTATAAGATGTTGCTGTTTTGGCCAGCCACCTATCCCAAAAGGTGATATGGCCCTTCAAAGTTTAGCCAAAAAATTTGCAGAATTAGGAGAAAACATCCAAATTAACAACGGCTGTCTCTGTTACTCTGTGACACAGATATTAGGTTTGCTAGTGAAACTACAAGGGCAGCATGGTGGCACGGTGGTTAGCACTGTTGCCGCACAGCAAGAAGGTCCTGAGTTCAATTCCACCATCAGGCCGGGGTCTTTCTGTGTGGAGTTTGCATGTTCTCCCCGTGTTTGCGTGGGTTCCCTCCGGGTACTCCGGCTTCCTCCCACCGTCCAGTTTGAGGGGATAAGTTAATTGGATAATCCAAATTGTCACTAGGTGTGAATGTGAGCATGAATGGTTGTCTGTCCTTGTGTGTTGGCCCTGTGACAGACTGGTGACCTGTCCAAGGTGTACCCTGCCTCTTGCCCTATGACAGCTGGGATAGGCTCCAGTGCCCCCCGCGACCCTGGAAAGGATAAGCGGATGGATGGATGGATAGTGAAACTACAACATATCCCATCCCCAAGTTATCTCCAATGCATCCATTCGAGTATGGAAGTGTGTGTATAATAGATAGAAAGCACTTAAAAGCATAGCAGAATGTGCTTGTATGAGTGGGTGTAAATGAGGCAAGATGTACAAAGTTTGTTGAGTCCTCAGGTAGAGTACAAAGTGTTATATAAGAACCAGTTTATTTACTATTTGTTTTTCAGTGCTGGATTTTTGAGATAATGAGGGTTTGAAAATGCAGGGTTGAACAAGGCAACTTCAAAGTGGCATATCTAAACATACTCCTATAGACTGTACTGTATGTAAATAATCATTGTATTTAGATACAATTTTTTAGGGTTCACTAAATCCGCTAAATTTGCTTTAGCCCAGAGAATATGGCAATTCCAAAAGGAATTTTGAAGCGTTAGAGCACAGGCTTCCCACGTCACCTCAGTCCATCCCTAACGATGGATACTGTTTATGTCCCAAGCAGAATATCTTTAGTGAGAAGCACAGAGAAAGGCCAAAATGAATTCACAAATTTTGGTAACTTACAAATGAATTTGAGCCGATTGGATATATTCAGAATAATTAAGATCATTTGCTAAATAAGGAACAATCGGGCGTTCGTCCTGCGTATGGCTGGCAGAAACTGCCCCCAAATATGCACTTTGATGAAAATGTGAAATTCCAATAGCTCTGCCTGTTTGGGCCCTATAACTGTTACATAATCCACATTCTACATATTCCACTTGTCAGCCACACATTGCTGGTGAAATCCCTCAATTTACGGACCAGCTCAAGACAAGTCACCCAATGTGGAATGTCTGTTGAAGCAGGCCCTGTTATGTTCTAATTATAGCCTCCCTTTGTTATTCTTAATGTGTTTCACATTTTCACGTCTCTTGCATTTAATCAAGAAGCAGAACATAAGAGGGCCCAAATATGAGACATTCCACAATGACTCAGTAGGCCTTTTTTATTTCTCAGCCCTTAACACTTCTCATGCATTTCCTCCATTGGTTATTCCCTGTATTTATGTTTGGATAAATTACTATCTATGAATGTTTGACTATTTGCTTGTCTGCGTATCTACTGATTCACACAGTCGCACATACCTCTCAGCATTACCAAAGTGACATCACTGTCCACCGCTGAGGAGCTTTTAAGAAGCCCTGAGCCTTTGGGAATCCATATTGCTAGGGGCCAGCATCCTCTGGAAAAACATCTGGGAGAATCTCAACAATAAACCAGTGATTTACATCAATTAGATAATCCCAACAGGACAAATTCTGGGTCAAGCGCCCGCCTGCCCTCCTACGCTCCCTGTCAGGCTCAGGTGAGTAGGATAGTCTGTTGGCAAGTAACGGGTTAGTGTCTGTCTCCCCGCTACACCTCCTCGCCTCATCTCTTCACCCCCCCTTATCTCCTGGGGCTATATATTGGAGGTCGCAACTCGTCTGCATCTTAGGCATCACTCGCAGACATACAAACCCACTCGTGTACGGTTCACTTTGATCGACAGCGAAAAACGAAGACCAGAACGTAGAGATGAGGTCCCTGTTGAAGTTTGTGGTGATTCTTTTCTGCGTCGAGAGGGGACAAGGCCACTTGCTGAGATCGCTGATTGGTAAGTGATGGCTCAAGTGACGGTTGGGACCGATGGCTTTTTGTTTTGAGAATGTTAAAATTAAAGTAAATATAGTTGTAAGTGGGTTTATCAGTTGTATAAATGACTTTGTCTTTTCCAGATCTGAAACGACAGACAGCATCTGCACACATTTCTCCAGATGAGGACAAAAGGAGCAGTTATTCAGCAGTTGAAAACAGTCACATGGAAGCTTCTGGAGTCGGATCATCTTTGAATCCCATCGTACCAATCCCGGTTCGATCACGCCGCTCAACTCTGGACTCCCAGTGCGGCCTCCACTCCATCCTGCTGCAGGTTCGGGACCTGGGGCTGGGCTACGACTCAGATGAGACTATTTTATTCAAGTACTGCAGTGGCACATGCCCCCGTGTGCGCTCCAACCACGACCTCACCCTCACCAACCTGCTGCTCACTGGACTTCTCCCCAGCCCAGTGCCCGGGGAGCTGTGGCACAATGCTCCCTGCTGCAGGCCCACCCACCACGAGGACGTGGCCTTTCTTGATAACTCGCACCGATGGCACAAGGTGGAGAAGCTGTCAGCTGCCGGCTGCAGTTGCGTGGGCTAGATGGCTGAGAGTAAACGGGTACTGTAAAAGGGGGACATGAACTTGGCGAACATTCTCTTGTAATGTCTGTATATGAATGATTGAACTTTTGTTCTTTCGTGGCATGCTGTCAGTGAAGTGGAAATCAGTTCTTATGAAATGGGAAACTCAATAAGCTGAAAATAAGCTGTTTTCTTTATGACTTCTGGGTGAAAATATCAAAACTACTTAGCTGTCTTAAATGTTGGACTGCAGTTGCTGTTCTCATTGACTCAGTTTTAATGGCATGTCCGCTAAAAATGTGTGTATGGGGCATTAGAAGTTATCTGTTCAAAAGTGCATTGATCGTTTTTTGTCTTTTAATGAAAGCTTTACTATTTTATTATTGCTAACTGATTTTTGTTGTAAATATTTTCTGATCTAAAAGGGTAAACTAAGCTTAAGTGTCAATGCAATTCTTCAACAACAACTTGACCATTTTGTTTATACACTCATATGTATTTATTTAAACTCTTCGGTGCGATGTTGGGGTTGAATAACAGAACTGACATGTACAAAGCTGCGTAGACACGCCCAGTGGTTCGACAATCACTGCGGATTGCAGTGGACAGTTTTAAATGTATGTAAGATAAAATGTATGTATGTAAGATAAGTTATTTATTTATTTGATACTTTTTTGTCATTTTCATTATATTTATTTTACAATTACAAATTAAACTGCAAATCTATGATGTCCACAATCTCTGATAAAAATAAACTCTTGCTGACCACATCTGAATTTATGGGAGTTATCTTAGTTGAAAAAGACACATGCAGTAAATGCGTTAGTGTAATTTACACAACATTTATTATTGAAGGATTTTAGATTAAAAAAAAAAAAAAGGAATGGCACAAATACAAAAATCACTCATTTTGCAAGCTTTTCTGTTTAATTTGTGGATTTGAAGTGGATTCACAACCACAGTGTTTATGTCTGTGAACCAAAGCAAAGCATAGTTTTTCTTTCATTTTTGCCTCTATATGATTTGGCTGGTTTGCTAATGATTCACTTGTCTTCTTGTCAGACTGATTACAAATTAAGAATTTAGTTTACTGATGTAGCTCAGCTTCAAACAAAAACAACTCTAATACTTGGAACTTTTTAAGAATTAAATAGTCTCTTGTTAAGATTTTATTCAAGCTGAACCTTTTTCCACTTTATTTATTTTTGAGTGGAACACAGAAATAAAAATAAATAGAGGAACATTTCCATGTAGCTCTGATAAACAGCTTGGTTTCTCAGGCATGTGCATTATCACTGGGTGCACACCTAATCCCATTTGATTAGTATGCCAGAGAACAGGTTCTCCTGGAAAGACTCACATAACAAACAATATAGTGATAACTCCAGCATCAAACCCAGTGTCTCCAGGCACAACATCTGACTGTGGGAAGAACAGGTTTGCGTGCTTCTGTAAGGATCTGTCAGATAGACTGTATGTACAGACAGCAGGTTCTTGTTTTCTCCCTCTATGTGGCTATCACATCCTCCTCCATCTCCTCTTGCTCTGCGCCCCACACTTGGACACGCCCCTCCATAGCTGTGAGGAGACGGGTCTCTGTAGGGTGGAAGGACAGGGACTGGACAACTGCTTTCCCCACCGGCAGCTTCAATGATAAAGACCCCTGAAAGTAAAACAAGCAAAAATGTTAGTTTGCATGCTAGACTGTATGCTTTCAGTAAAGAATTGTTGTGCGGGTTTGACAAATACCTCCACTATTCATTATTCTGTCACAAATATCATACGGGTTCTGCATTATAATGATCTGGTGGAGGTTTGCACTGAGAATGTAATGTTAGCATACCAGCTAAAAAAAAAAAAAGACTTGAGCAACTAAGCTTTATGTGTCAAAATATTTTTCTTGAGCCTTTAAACTCTCAGGGCTGATCTGGTAACGTAGCAGGCTATTGCTAACCATCACTAGATTTGTGCAGCAAGGCTGGCTTACACTCTGTACCTTGCCTGCTTAAGATATCATTAATAAAATGATATCTGTGTGGAAATGCTACTTGATCAGCTTCCCTGATTACTACACCTAACTGTGATACTAACCAATGATTACAAATGTCAAACCACATTGATGCAAAAGTGACTGACAGAATGCAGATGTTGTTCACTTCATTTAATAACAGTTGTTTTCTGCAGAGGCCCTTTAAGTACCATTCGAAAATCAAATTCAAATGCATAGTTACCTCCACCAGGTCCCAGCAGTAAACGTGTCCGTCCTCTGAGCAGCTCAGGACGTGGGTGTCTTTACTGGACAGGCAGCAATCCAATTTGTAGCCCTTCATCTTGTGTCCGGTATACCTATAAAAACAAATATACGATAAAAACACGAGTTAAAAAACTTATTTACATCAGTAAATCGTACGATTTAGAATCTTGTAATTACTCACTCTAAGTTAACTGTGGTCTAATTTCTAAATTTCAGTTTATGTCATGTGGTCCTGAGGTTATGTTAAATGTTGAGGTATCTCGAGTGATGTCATGCGGACATTACTCAAGAGCACAACCAACGGTCGCGAGGGACAAATGTTCTCTGACAAGCTGATGGCTGGTTGCAAAGAAAATATTGCAACCAGTCAGCTTGTCAGGGAACAAGTTTTCAGATTTCAGTTTTCAGATATCATAATGAGGTAACAAAAAAACAATATTTATTGTATTGCTTTTACTTTATGAAGCCATAGTAGCAGCACATCACACTGTAAGTGAAAACAATCAGCACTCACTCTCCCAGCATTTCACCGGTGCTCTTGTCTAGAAGTCTGAGTGTTGAATCCAAGCTAGAGCTCAGGGTACACTGACCATCTTGACTGAAACACACACAGGTAATAGGACCTGGAACGCAAGGATAAAAACACTTCAATGGTTTTATATTTTCAGTGAAACTGTTTTGCTACAAAAATCAGTATGTAACAGTAATATCTGCTGAGATTAAACTGTGTGAAAGTTTAAAAAAATGTTATGAAAAAGATTACTAACTGCTGATGAAGTCAACATGTAGCTGTCCCATTCTCAGGTCGTAGCGCCTCACTCTGCCATCCACCGACCTAAAACACAAGATCATTATCATTATTATAATTATTATTATTATAAACTTCCATAGCAAAAATGAACAAAAATAGTTGAATAAATGAATCAAATCTCTGTTTTTATTTGTGAAACTCTTAACATGCAGATTGTTTTTTTTCCCAACTATGTCTGAAGTGCTGACCCAGTAAGCAGCTCGTGTTGTGCCACCTTGAGGCTGCTGATGCTGTCCCGAGCTTCATCTAGAACCTGGATTGGCTCATATCTTCTGGATCTGGTGTCCCAGCATCGAACTGTCCCGTCTATGGACCCTGAATGATGAGAATACATAAAAATAAAACCCAGTAAATACAAATGTAATAGTTTATACATTTGCTAAGCAAATACAAGAAATACTAAAAATAGTTTACGTTTCAAGTTGGATGATTAAAGCATGGAAACTTTGAGAATGTACAGATAACTGACTTTAACATAAGGCAGACACCAGTTAGAACATCCACATTCCATAAATAATTTACTGTCATTATGACTCACCAGACAATATGACTGTTGCCTCCTCATTAAACTGCACACAGTTAACTTTCTGCAAACAAAAATTTGAAAAGGAGACAGACAGTGAAAAAAATATTACATAAAACAAGTACACAGGCACAAACAACAGTGCAGCCGCCATGAAAACATGCAGATGTTTTTCAAATGAAATACCATGATGCCCAAAGTGAAACACAGAGCTAAAAAGAGAAGGACTGACCCCGGCATGACCCCTGAGTTTGCGTGTGACCTGGCCGGTGGCGACGTCCCACAGAATCACCGTCTTATCTGAGCTACATGAGCAAATCTGGCTGTTGTCATAGGACCTGTGCAAGGAGCCAACGAGAAAAGGTCATTCATTTATTTTATACACTTTAAACATTTGCTTATATTACTTCTGGGGCTATATTCCTGAGACTAAAACCCCGTAGACAACCCCGTGGTAGTTCTCTCACCCATCAGCATCCAAAACCTCGTATCCATGACCACTGTACGTCTTCAACAAGGTGCCTCGGCTTGCACTCCACAGTTTTAAAGACTTGTCACTGCCACAAGACAGCAGGTAGTTCCCATCAACTTAAAAGACATGACCCAGAGACAAGCTGATATAAGTGGATAACTCAGAAATGAGGAATGGAGCTTACATACTTTTAACAAATGAAATAAAGATCATACAATTTCAACAAGATTTGGCAATTGATATTATGCCAGCAGCTAAATAGACTCAACTTGAGAATGATTTGTTTTTTTAGCTTTTTCTTACTGTTGAAGCGAACAGCCCTGACAGCTCCTTGCTGACAGTCTATGGTTCTGAGAAGATGTTGAGGAAGTTGAGGAGCCTGAGGTCTGGGCTGAGGAAATGCCATCACTTAACCTCTGTTTAAAACAAACACACACAAACCTTTTAGCTACCCACATTAACATCTCCTTCTAAAATGAAAGTCAGAAGCAAGACAGAATACATGTGTATAAATGGTAAAGAGGCGGGTGTTACGTTGACCATGCAAAGAGTAGAGGTAGTGAAAGGGGAAACGTTTAAAAATCTGGGCTCAATAAAAAGCAACACTGGAAGTGACAAGATTAGAATTAGATTAGATCAGAGAGACAGCTCAGGTCGAGCAGTTTGGAGACAAAGTCAAAAAGGCAGAGCTGAGATGGTTTAGACAGTATTGAACAGAGGATGTGGAGGTGCCCGTTGGGAGGAAAAAAGGAAGACCACAGAGAAGACAAACTGGTGAAGTGAAGGACATGCTGTGGCGATCCTAAACTCTTAAATTCTTCCGCATAGTCTGCTGTAGCTGTAGATTTAAGACCAGAAGTTTACACGGCTACAAAAATTTAAGCTAGTTACAGAGTATGATATCCTGTCATACAGACAGTTTTATTAGCTTTCACAAAAGCACTACATACCAACATTTAAACTATTTACGTTTATCGGATACATTTAGGCAATTTCTCCTTAATCCATGAATGACTTAAAGGACCTCTTAAATTAAAGCAGACAACTTTATTTATTTCTATGTAGCTTATTTCGCTCACTTACTTTTATTGAAAGACAGTTTCAGGGACGTGCCATATTCACATTCCTGATTAAAAGTAACGTTTTTGCTCAGTTTGTTACTATAACCCTCTCCTTCGCATCATTTCTTCCATGTTTTTAGCACAGGCACGCAATGCATCATGGGAACAATTATTCCCGTCAAAATAAAAGCTCAAAAAGCATTTACCGCTTTGATATCGGCATAAGGATTGCGTTAAGCTTTTATTGTTAAATACACCGGAAACGACTCTCTCTGTCGACTCCTTTCCTGAAGTGGCTGGTCAGCTGTCTGTCGGTTTTCGGAGTTTAAACTTATTTTCATTTGCTTACAATAGGAAGACCTTGAAACATATTATGTTATCCAACAATATGGCAGACCCGAGGAGGCAAAATAAAATCTTAAGGTGGGCGTTTAATTCAGTCAACAAGTTTCTATGTTATAGAATAGAGCTAACAGCTAGCTAACCTATATCATTTATAATGAGTGGAGCCTGAAAGGATTAACTGGGCGAATTAGCTGTAGGACCTAATATATACTGCTGAAGAGCAGCTGTATAATGGCAGCTAATCAATATGTTGTCCGCTCTTGGTTGTTTAATTTTACACAAAGTCGTCGTGACTAACCCAACCTGTTCCCATCTTTGTTTCACCGTTATTTACGATTATGATTTCCAATGGGTCTCTTTTGAGTTAGCTGTCATAGATTGCTTTGTTTAGGGCCCGTCAGTAGCGGTTTTCATAAAGGTGTTCAATGGTTAACTAAGAAGTTGTTGTAGGAAAAATGATAACAGCAGCAAATCAACAACAACCAGTACCAATAAATTAGGCAATAACTTGTTGGAAACACTGGGGATGGCTCCTTTTTGGTAACATGGTGATTCTCCTTTGGACATACTTGAACTGAGTTTAACATGTGAGATAAACTGGATCAAAAACATCAAGTGCAAGTTTGGCACTGCAGTAAAGCTTCTGTGGCTGAATGGGAGAAAATCCCTATAGTCAGGTTCCAAAATTTGCTTTAAGGACATCGTGAAGCAGGGAAGACTTCTGTAGCAACATATGAAAGTCTTATAGTGTCAAAAGTTTTGTAGAGAAAATTTTCAGCTGTGTAAAATGTGTGTTTATTTATATAAACTTAGGACCAGAGATTTTAACAGTGACCAAAAAAACAGTAAGTTTCCCTTTTAGTTGTCTTTGGTTAAAATAAGTTTGTGTCATGACAGGTACAAACCTCCCAGCACAGAGACTAACCCGACACTGGAGGACCCCACACCTGACTACATGAACCTGCTCGGCATGATCTTCAGCATGTGTGGACTTATGCTCAAGGTGACCTACACAAACACACACACACACACACACACACACACACACACACACACACACACCCTCCTCACACCAAAACTCTGACTTCCATCTCCTTTGTTTTCTGCATATTTATGTGTCCACATAAACATGTGTTGCCCCTGAAGGATAGACCTTAGGCCCATTCATTCCATTTAGAAGATTAAAGGTAAACCTGCCTTTTTAGATGAAAGGATGAACAGCAGCTACCGATGTGACCACAAAGGACACATTTAGTGGGGAAAAAAAAAGACGATGGAGCTGAAGTCATTCATTCAAGGTCCAAGGAGAACATTTTTATAATTGACTTTCTTTTAATAACCAACTGACAATTTTTACTCATTTTTGATTCAAGGCAAAATATTAAGAAAGAGCATCTTAAATTTTAGGCAAATGCTGGGAATGATTGCATTTGAAGATGGTGTACAAACAGTGGCAACACCTAAAAACGTACTCTCTTGCTGTTTTCACATTTGCACTTTGTAGACATTACTTAAAGGATCCCTGTGTGAGAATGCAACTTTCTGAATCAGTTGAAGCAGGCATTAAACACACTTTACTCTTCCAGCTCCTCAGTATATAAAACCTGTGGAGTCTTATTTTGAGCCCATGTGATTCATGTTCTTTCTGTTCCATTCTCTACTCAATACTGTAGCTAAGCATTTAGTGATTCAGAGGCTTGTTTGAAAACAGATTATCAGCACCACCCTTGGCTTTAGACTAGAGTTTTCCTGGAATGCTGTTATCCTATTTGGACCTCTGTCCAAATGGGATAACAGATGCTCAACACAGCATAACCCCCACACGGGTTATGCTGTGTTAAGCATCTCTGTATGCTTTCTGTGATACGAGCACTTCCAGACCACATAATTGTTCCTCATGTACTTCATGTACCAGTTAAGTGCAATTTAGGAGCTGTGCTGTTAGATGCTCCTCTATTTCTTTAGCAGATTTCAGCCCTGCAACTTTTTCACCTTTTTTTGTTATACATCTCTAATAAGCTCGTCAGAACATAAACACAGTCTAAAGCTGACTCATGTGTTTGTGTTTCAGCTTAAGTGGTGTGCATGGATCGCAGTCTACTGCTCGTTCATCAGCTTTGCAAACTCCCGAAGCTCAGAGGACACCAAACAGATGATGAGCAGCTTCATGTGAGTATACCATCCCATCTGTGGATGCACTATAAACACACTACACAATGCATGTGTAGCACTGCTTTGTATATTGTTTAAGATTTATCTATGTTAAAGCCATTTGATATAAAATTAACATTTTTTTGGCTCAAACTGGAACAAACTTAAACTATTTTTGTTAGTTCTTAGTTATAATGGCCAGTAAAATGAACATGTTTAGATTATAGGGTAGGAGTCTGCATTTTTGAAATTGGAGGTTAGACCTTGTGTCTTTCTGCAACTGCAAGTCCAGACAAGCCCGCTTTAATGTCCAAAAGCTTTTAAATGTGTGACCCATCTGGGAGGTACATTTGCCTATAAAAGACCACTACAGTAGGGCCCCTGTCCAGGCTTCACAGACAGATTTGCAATGAGGAAAAGCCTTCTTGTCCATTGTCTGAATGAGGTCGTATTAAAAATGAACCTAATGCACTCAAAGATTAGTAATGCAAAATGTTTGGCTCGGCAAATAATGTCAGACGACCAGTTAAAGGCACCAGCCTTGTGTGTGTAGAAGCTGGTTCAAGGCCAAATTTAGGACACTCCAAGTGGTTGTGCAGGATGAATGGACAGTGGAGGGCAAGTATGACATTGAGGGTATCAGATGAAAATGGTCCCACGTGTGTGGGTGAATTTACCCCATAGAAGCTTCAAAAGGTTCAGGCACAAATTCTACTCTTAGCTGTGCTCAACTGCAGTATTTTATAATACCCCAAGTATTCAGCAAAATAATACAATTAAAAGTAACCAGGAGTGTATTTTTGTTTTGTAAGCAGTGTAACAATGAGTCATTTTAAAGAGCTCCCCTTTGCAGAAAAAGGTGCTACAAAGCAAAATTTTAACATGCCTTTAAAAACCTAAATTGCACAGTTTTCATGATGCTTTGATCCCATTTTCTGTGCTGTCTTCAGGCTGTCCATCTCAGCAGTTGTGATGTCCTACCTCCAGAACCCACAGCCAATGTCACCGCCATGGTAACATACGGCCAATCTCAGGAGAGAGCAGAAGTGAATTGTGGATGCAGGAGTGGGTGACAGCACATCTGACTGAATCCCCCCCGGCCATCTATGAGCATAAACAGAGACGAAGAAGAACATAATGTAATAGAGAGAAAACAGACGAGCAGGAGAGGTAGACAGCAAGGAGAGCACTACGTCAAGATAGAAAGATAAAATATCTTGGACTTGTTTTTTTGTGTTTATAACCTTTTCTAAGTCTTTTGCTTGTTCATGAACTGATGTCATCAATAAAGTTTTACGGTTTTAAAAGGATCTGCTGGCTTTTATTACTCTGGAGGAAAAGTGTTAAGGATTTGCTTATATGACATTTAGATTGTTTACTTGGCCTTAAATAATCATGTCAACATACATCTCATTTTTGTGACGCTCGGGTACATTTGACAGGTCACAAAATAAATAACAGACTTTGACACATCCTATCAAGTTAATCTCGCCCCTATTTACATTTTGGTTTGCTTTATTCCACAAAGCTTCACCATCATAGTGAATTACACATGAATTACACAAAGTCCTACTGAATCCTCCTGCAAATATTTGGATGTTACTGTATGTCAGTGTTTTGATGCATGCTTAATCAACCAGGTAAGCAAATCCCAGAAAGTAAATTTTCTACGTTTGGATGTAGAGTTTCCAGTGAGAGATGCAAATGCTTCACCCAAAATTAAATCTGGCTGAACAGAGTCAACAGTCTTGTATCTGCGTGTCACTCACCTTTTCCAAAACTGCTCACCGCATTTGCTTTAAACTGGTCAGGTACCTAACCATCATCAATAAGTGCCAAAACCAAACCTTAAGCAGTTGTTGGTCCCCAGATCCTTCAAGGAATCCACCATCATTCCTTTCCCCAAGAAACTGGTGGATTCATGTCTTAAGGACTACCATCTTGCACCAGACAACACGAAGGAGACACATCTGCTCTTCCCATCCCTGACATGTTGGACCCTCTTCAATTTGCCTTACCAAAAAAACAGACCCATCAACGATGCCATCATATTGGCAATAAACACTGTGCTCACCCATCTGAACAAGGGGAAGAAGTATATAAGAATGCTCTTCACTGATTACAGCTCTGCATTCATCACCATCATTGCTCTGAAATTGTTTCCAAACATCAGAGTCGTTAAGGTTGAAACGGTCAGCAACTTCAACTTCCTTGACATGAACACTGCCAGGGGTCTCTCCTGGTACCTTTACAGACACTGTGGTCAGAAAGGCATGTCGTTGTTTAAACTTTCTAAGGAGGCTTAGGAAGTTTGGTATGAACCCCCAATATTTCCTCAACCTTCTACAGGAGCACCTCGAGAACCTGTTGAAGGCCTGTGTGACAGGTTGGTATGGGAGTTGATTTGCCAACAGTCAGAAATCACTACAGAGTGGTGCAGGTGGCCGACAACATCACTGGCAAGTGGTGTAGCCATTAAGGGCATTTATCTCCAGCCGAGTCTGCCCACAGCATTATCAAGGATCATAGTCACCCAACACATTAGGACTTTTTTTAAATTTTATTTTTCTCTGCTTATTTCATGGTTTTTAAACTTACATTGCTATTTATCTGGTGACATTTTTAGATGCTGAGTGACTTGTTTTGTCTTGTCATACACATTTCATTACAATGTTGACCCAATGTTAACTTACATAGGAAAAATAAAAATGAAACTGAACTGCAACTGAAAATATTAAGGTAGATTACTACATTTTAGCACTCATACAATTATATTAAAAACTGGAATTAATGGAATAGTTATATTCCTCCCACCAGCAAATGCATTTGCACCCAAGTCTTATGTAATATACACGTACAGACATGTGTGACCAAAGAAATATGCTCACAATCGCACCTTCTCTTTATGAGTTATGGTGTTGAACAATTACCAAAAAATGTGGTAATGGTATTAAAGCTGCATTGATTTTTTAAAATTATTGCTAAAAATATCTTTTGTGAAGGTGGTGAAAGTGATCTCGACTTTTGAACTTTGGGACCATAAAATTCTAATCAGTTCTTCATAAACTGGAAAAAACTCCCTCAAGCCTCTCAAGACCTATCACATTACTATTAATAAGGCAGACAACCCAAAGGTATTCTCCTGCATATATCTATGTATCTATATCTATATCTATATATATATATCTATATATATCTATATATATGTATATATATATATATATCTATATATATATATATATGCAGGAGAATATACATGTGTTCATTTGTTACCTTGGTTATGTTCTTGGCAGCATTTGCTTCCATGTCATTGTATCTGTAAATATCATAGCTTGAAATCTTTTGAAGGAATTCTGATTAAGCGTTGTAGGGGTGTAGAGTCGGGTCATGTTAACAATTCATTAAAATTTTGCTTAAATCCACCAAGGTCTTCAAGGTCAACTTCATGATTTATTGGTCAAAAATGGACAAACAGCCTTATAATTCAGAAGGTAGATTCTTGTGTGGTGTGTCAACATATAAAAGTACCTTGGGGGGCTCAACCCGGGGTAGCGGTCATGGCCAATTAAGGGCTCTGTTGGCTCTTAGGTGACGGTTTCCTCGTGGCTGCGTGCAGCGTGGCTAGGGGAGGGTCTGTGCTGATGGACGTGGGTTACTGACCTGGTAGCCTGGCTGCCCCTGGGTGGGTCCGGGACGGGCGTGAGGTTCTGGGGGCGCTCCGTCTCAGGGCTGGGGCCCTGGCCGGGCCTCGGGGGCTTGGGTCCTGGTTGGTGTGTTGCCGGGGTTGTGGGCGGGTGGGTGTATGGGGGCCCAGCCCTGGCGCAGGGTGCCGCTAGTGCATCGAGCCACCTGGGGGGCTCTTCAACTGGTGGGGGAGGTTGTCACATCTTGCAGGAGCTTTCCTCTCTTCAGGAACTCTCTCTGCAGGAGGGGGAGATACAGGAGAGGTGGAGGAAGATCTCAGCCTGGACCCGGTTCTTAGAGTACGTTTGGGGAGTGTGATTGTGTGTACAGTGTCTCTTTATGTCTGTCTCCACGTTGGGTGAGTGTTGAGTAATTGCATATGAGAGCATAAGGGTGGGAATGGATGTTTGTATCTGTGTGTGCCTGTATGTCTGTGTCTATATGTCAGGTTTGGTATCAGACGTCACCTCTCTAGGGACATCTCAGGCCCTCCAAGGTTTGGAGGCCTATCTCCCCCCCCCCACTTCCCCTGCTGGTGGCGGACGCCCTCAGACATCGGTGCGTTGGTGGTTCTCTGTGTCCGGGGATGGGCGCCCAGGTACACACCGGCTCACTCCTTGGTGGCTGCTTGCCGGGCCTGGAGCCTGGGGCTCGCTGGGCCACTGGGGGTGGGTGGGTGCCCTCGGCCTCGGCCCGGGCTCGGTCACTCAGGCACAGCTGGCTGCCGGCGGAGCTCCCGGGCACGTCACTGCAACCCCCTGGCTTCTGCTCCGCGGCTGCTGAGTGACCCCTCATCTGGGACTCTCCTCAGCTCTTTCTGGGATAGCATGCTGCCCCCTCTGTTGGTCTTCCTTGGTCTCTTGTATTCTGGGGGCCTCTGGATGTCTGGAGTCTTGATCTCCTCCATACCTGCTTCATGCCCTGGAGGACGGGGCTGTGGCTCCCCACACCCTCTAGCAGATCATTACATGAAGGAACCTTTTAAAAACAAGCGCTTTCATGCTCACAGGTGTACACACGGGTGCTCACACACACAAACTACACCCTTTTTGGCTCCTACCTCAAAGCACACTGTGCGCTGTCGATCTCACGTGCTGCACCATAATGTTTAATATTTAGTATTTACTGTCATATTCCCATATATCATTGTGATGTTGTTTATTCTATTACTCTCATTTTCTTCTGCTTGTTTTCTTTTTTCTTTCTCAACAGGTGATCCAGGTGATCGATATATGTATTTTTGTCTGCTTATTCTGTTGGTTTTGTTTTTGCCCTTTTTCCCCGTCCCTCTTCTCAGCTGTTTTTCTTCTCTCTTTCTTTCTCTCCTTCTTTCCCCCAGTCAAGTCTGTCCCGTATTCAGCAAGTGAAAATAAAATAAACAATAAAAGGTGAATCAAATAGACCATTACGGCAAGGCTGGGATGGTCCATTCGGTAAAGTAAATCCGTTGGGCATCTTTCTTCGCCTTTAGACAATAATTCTGATGACAAAAGAGCCAAACGGGGCAGGGGCAAAAAAAAAAAAATAATTAAAAAAAAAATATATATATATATAAAAGTACCATATAAAGATTTAAAATATCATGTCACAACTGACCTGTGACCTCTCCATCAATATCAGTAGATTTATCTGAATCTCAAACTGATAATAATGCTATAGAGCTGTTTAACACTATGTTTCTCACTGACATTGTTTGTACTGACAACATTTATAAGGAATGATATATGAAGATTCTAAATATCACATTACAGTTTGCATCTAAATATCATGTCAGATTTGACTTCTGATCTCACTTTTACATTTCACATCTGCCTTTCTTTCAAGTATGTGTCAAGAAGAGCGAATGAGCTGCCTAGTTAGTTAGAAATATACCTCAGTATCATTAAATAATAAGCCCAAGTTATTCATGTCCACTTATTTACAAATCAGTACCTTTTATCCATTACCCACTGATACATAATGATTATATACTTGATGTAAACATCATTCACTGCACTATAAACTTGTTAAAGAAGGTTTTAAAAGAGTAAAGATACTTATACTTAAATGCTGCCCTGAGAGTGAGCTGCCTTGGTGGAGGTTTGCACTATCTGTGTGCTTCTTGTTCAACTCAGTTTTCTTCCTCTGGTGATCCACAAATCTCCTACATTAGCTCTATGCTCCACAGTTTAGAAGCACTAGTTAACACAGTCCACAGCTTATAAAGATCTTTTACATGACCTCAGAGTATACTTCAAAGTTTTCCGTTTCTGATTGTACAATTTTCCTTCTTTGTTGAGGAGCTGTTACATCTGTTAATCGCCTCCACACAAACACACACTCACCGTTTAGTCTTTGCTTCTCCAATGTCTCATTCAGCAAGGGCACTGAGCACAACTCATGCAGACACCTACACTTTGTGTGCTGATGACAGACAAGAAGCTGGAGAGTCAGCTGGATGTGAGACTGATTTAGTGGCTTATAACTCATGTCCCCCCAGGCCTGGTTCCACCACAGCCATGCCAAGTGGGCACTTGAGCTGCTTGGCTTGCTGCCACATTTACAGCAGAATCCATTGGATTTTCCCTGATTCTGTCCTGAGTCAAACTGCTAACTGAATTGTTTTTTGAAGCCCTTAAGGAGGCCAGTTTTGTAGTTTTTCCATTTCATCTGCTCCAGTTGTTTGTGATCCATGGGGAGGATATTGAATTTGGATGAGTTAGCAGTTATCGTCAGCGCTGATCAATGGGCTGCATAATTTGGATATTGAAAACTGCCACACTTTACTGAAGGGAGATCTTAAGTTCAGTGGATGACTGGCTGGAGGCGATTGTAATTAAATCTAATCTCACTGTTCTGCTCTGCCTCCTCTGATCCAGAGTGTAAGGAGAGTGCTGGACAGGTGTCCGTCTAACACTAGAGGGCACAGTGGCATCACAAATGAACGAATCTCTGATGAAACAATAACACAAGTTTAGGTGAGTGTTATTAAATTTACAGTAACTTTATACATGAAATAGTTAAATATTTGGCATTTTCCCTGTAAAAGATTTAAAGATCAAATAACAGAATAATAACTATATTTTGTAATGATGCACAAAAAGTGGAAGGTGGCCTACCCCAATTTTTTTTTACCACTGCAAAAAAAATTGTCTTACTATTATTATCATAAGAATAAAACGTGGTCCATAAAATGACGTGTTGATGATGTTAAAATGTTGAAAAAAAGCTGGACTGCTTTTATATCAGTGAGTCAGTACATTACCCTTTCTTCTGCTTAGTTAAGCAGCTATTCCCCTGACAAACACAGGAAGACATGGGCTAATCCTGCATTTCACCTTAGAAACCTGTGTCATAAAGCAGGTCATTTCCAATAACTGTTTGCTTTCAAGAATGAAGAATGTGAAGTAAATTGCAGGGAAAAGATTGGATGACTTCCAAAATTATAAACAGCTCTGAAGTTATTACTTGAATATACTTTGCCTGCATTTCTTTTCTCTATTACCGAAGGGCAAATTTTAACGATTATAGGGAGATGTGGAACCAGTCCACTCTGCCAAAGTAAGTATTTCCTTAATCAGCTGAAGAAAACCCAGTGCTTAATTTGTCCTGAACACAGAGAGGTTGCTGGTAAAAGAAAAGAAAAAGAAAGAAAATTTTGTGATTTTGTGAAAATATCAGCACTACCTGGAATATGCTGAACAACGCATGGATGCAGCTGTTACAGCTAAGCAAAAAATGTGATCACATATTTTCACAAGTTTTTCTGCACTTGCTGTGAGTGACAGCAAAATGCAGCAGGCAAGAGATCGTAAAGTGTCTTTGGTTTGACTACAGTATGAGCCAGCTAATTATGTACTGCTGGTGCTACCATGTTGACAAGTTGCAACTGAATGTGGTTTTTGAGCCCGTCATTTGCATGCTGCAGTTCCAACGTGCCATGCTGAGCCAAGACATGGACTCCATACGTCACTGATATGTCTTCCAGCACATAAAAGACAAGACTGACGTGTTAACAAGGTTAAAGACTTGATTTTCAAATGGGATAATGGTTAAAATGTATGATATCAACAGTTTATGACTGTATAAACCAATAAATAAGAAAGGTCATGAAGTTTGAATGGACAGGCAAACAGGTGCACACTCTTTTAATTACACGTAATGAGGGGCTACATTTAAAATTGGTCATTATTTTCATATGTTGAATGATATGATTACAGTGGTAACATGGGGTGACAACGTTAAGTAATCTGAAGCCATCAAAGACTAAATTTTTATTGTGAGGGTAATTCTAAGATTCCAACCTGGAATTTTACCACTGGCTGTCAGAGTGTGTTTGCACAGTATATATTTATTTGATGTAGATTGTATCCTTTGCAAATGCTATAGTGCAGCAGTCTCTGTACCACAGCCCATGTGAGCTGTGATCAGGCATTAAAGTGCATGTGTGTTAATGCGTGTAAAGCTCAGTGAAACCCCACTGAGTCTCTGTTACTCTGGCAGCTTTTTGTGTCCTCAAATGAGGTTAAACTGCATTTATGGCTGTTAGATGGGAACACCAGCACTGTGGGTGAGAAGATGCTGAGTTGGTATTCTGCGTCACCAGCCTGTCACGCACTGACTCTTTGTGCATGGAATAATGCCAAGACTCGGCGGGCAAACATGCACAGAAAACTCAAATGGTAGGCTGCACAGTGTTACCGGTGCAATGGCACGGGTTTGCCATGTGCAACACAGTTTGACACCGAATTCTAAAACAAGAGAAACTAAGTTAACATAGGTCCTGTAGCTTTAACCTATAAATCTGCCTGAAAATGATCTCCTTTGTGATCTCCTTTGTCTCTATTTTAAGGAGACACACTGGGGAATGGACCAGAAAACATGAAAATAGAGACAGAGGACCACTTAAAGGTGAAATAAACTAACATGGCAAATAATAGTTTTCATATATCTGAAACTTGTATCTTTATAGCCTATAACCATAAACAATCATAAAATGAAATAAAGCCAGTTCCTCATAGGTTTTAACCATGTACAACCCTGTGCACAGATACTCTATCTGCTTTGACTCTTAGCAAAGCAAATATGAGAAAAAGCTGATGGGGGAATTACATAAACACCTCAATCAGAGCATCAAGGGGATAGTCCCCCTGAAGAATGTGGATGAAGAAAATGAAATAATTTATAAGATCAAATTAGACAACGACAGTCCTGGTTAGAAAAAAATACATTAAAAAAGTAATTTCATTTAAATAGACAAATTAAAATAAAAAATTATGTAAAAGTCAATCAGATTTGAAGAACATGCAAGAAAAATAAAGTGTCTGTACTTACAGATCACAGGCTATTATAGCCATGCTCAGTGCATCAAAACACTACAACCTATAAAAGAAGTCGATCTGAATAGTAGCCTACCGAGGAGAGAGGACAGACAGAGGGGGGGAGGGGGGGGGGAGTAGTGGATGAGGAGCAGTCAGCCCACTGACCGAAACGTCCTTTTAAGAAGAACAGACCACAACTGACTGGAAAAACATATCCTCCATAGCTCTCCAGTTTCCCCGGTGACTGCTCGTCCTCAAACAACATTATCGCATCTGGGCTCTTTAGTGCGCGGTGCACTGACTTTCACTGCACGGCGGACGTCACTTTAGTCGGGATGTTCTGGATGTGAACATGGAGTTTTCCTCCCCTCCGTTGGTGGATACGTTACTGCTTCTTCTCCCCCGGTCCACCGCTCCCAGCACCGCTGACTGGTTTCCAGCCGCCTCTGCCCGAGAGGTGAACAGGTCGGGACCACCGGACACCCGGTGGGAGGGTCTGGAGTCCCAGGAGTCCGCAGGTTTAGTATTCCCTGGAGAGCAGAGCACCTGACAGGTAGGTCAGCCGCTTTATACCCGCGCAGAAGAGCTGCATTAACTCAGGGAGGACATTAACAAAACATTTTGACTCCGGGAACATCAGGTCACTTTAAACATCGAGTAAATGATGCGTGAGATTAACTTCACGCACCATTTGCCAGAAAAAAAAAAACATCTTAAGTGAAAGTTGACATATTTCAATTATACCGAAATCTAGAATATTAATTAGTATTAATTAATTGGAATAGTATAAAATTTGCCCTGTTTGGACGAGTTTGTTTCTGTTCCATGTTTTAATTGGAGAATGTTTAATTTAACTGAACAATGAATAGTAATTGCTGAAAATGTGGGCTGAGTGATTAATAGCCTACAGTGTTATGTAAATAGTTTCATGTAAATTATTTAGTGACAATTCAGCCTTTGGAAGGATGTGGAAGGTTTCTGTGTGTATTTTCTGATGTACTTCTAGATGTCAAGCATATCTTCTTACACATAAGTAATTTGGTGAAATGACAGCATCTCAAATTAGATTCAAATTATGTTAGTAATATTTTCCAAATAAAGCTTCATATAGTATTTAAAAACTAAGGTTGAATATATCCTTCACACTGAACAATATATGCTTCCCTTTGTTTAGATTCTGTGTGAGACACTGCAGTGTGAGTTAAAAGAAATCAGGACCAGCTTTTAAAGACTACTGAGCAAATTTTTCAGCATAAGGGTAATAAGAATACTTTTTAATATCAAAATGTACTTAGATAATTTTCAAATCATAAAAAGATGTAGGTGTGAAAGATTCCATGTTTTTTTTTCTCTCCATACAATCACTCCACCACTTTTGGCTAAAATCCGACCTGCATATGTCTGTCAGAGTCCCACATGAGATATGACAAGTGATTGGCAGACAAGGCTCAAAGGAGAGCAGCGAGGAGAGCTGCACGGGCCCGGGAGCATCTTCAGCTCACTGCAATAATAACTGTTTGCCTTTTGCTCAGTCACTGTTGATAAAAGACACACAGAGGAGGGAGAACAGTTTATTTACAGTCTGCTGCGGCTGACACCCTTGCATTTTTCATTGCTTCTGAATTCCATGGATCATAGTTAATAAAGCCGGTTTCATGTGTAAGCTGTTTATGAAAGAGTAAACACTAATTCACTTCAGTTCAAATTATTTCAGTTTTATTTATACAGCGCCAAATCACAACAACATTCGCCTCGAGGTGCTTTATATTGTAAAGTAGACCCTACAACAATACATATAGAGAAAAACCCAACAATCATATGACCCCCAATGAGCAAGCACTTTGGCAACAGTGGGAAGGAAAAACTCCCTTTAAACAGGAAGAGAGTTTTTCCTCTAAAAATTAATGTGATGTTAATCTTTGGAAAGCAGGCAATTCCTCTATTGGATTTTTGGTAGTACTTTATAATAATCCCACATGATTAAGTAATAAGGTACTAGTAAGTTATTAGCAAATGCTTAATTCATCATTTATATATCATTATTCCTTCTTGGTACGACATTTATAATGATTATGATTATCATTGTGATTATTACGAGCAGTAGCACTGATAACAGTAACAGATGGATAAACATATCTGTATTTATTAATGACACACCAAGGAGGAATAATGAAATATAAATGATGAATTAAGCACTTAATAGTGTGACATAATTTATATAAGTGGTACAGATTATTCTAGGTACGTTGCTATTATTAGTATGGCTATTATGGCCACTTAGGTCCAGTAAACAACAATTTAAAAACAACACTGACATATTTTCACCTCTTGGCTGTTCTGCTCAAAAACAACAGAAGCACCCAGAACAGCATACACCAAAATAATCTCACACACCATCTAAAAAAAATACACTGCACAAGGTCAATCTACCTTAGCTACAAAGAACTTTTTTTTTAGGTATTTTTAGGTTGCTGTGAACCCAATAAACACTTAAAATGTATTTAATAATGTCAAACTCTGGAGTGATTTTGCAGAAAAAACAATTTTATCAGTTTATAGTGATGCTGTTATTGAACCCTAACTTCATTTCAAGATTTCACACAACAGAAGCACCAGAAGGTGCTGGAAGCCTTTCGCAGCAATATACGGAGAACAAACAGCTCACTTACTGATGCTGAAGAAAAGAATATACAACCTACAGATTCCTCAGTCCTCTATCTAAAGGAGTCGAGCTCATGATAGACATTGACTATTTCTTTCCAGGCTATTATTGAACAATACTGAGTCAAATCTGCTTCCGCTTGAGTGAGTTATGTAAAATGTCTACATTTGGATCACTCCAAAGTACTACTGTAGCCAAAGATAGTCCCTCTTCTCTGCTTTTCCTTACTATTTTGGCATGTGTTGGCTCAAACTTTACATCAGAGTAACATAATCAGATTTAAGTGTTATTGAACATTCACACAGAGCAGGGCTTCTCCTAGCTCTCACAGATATGGAGGTGTTTTTGTAGTAATGAAATGGATTCTGACAGATGTGTGAATGTGTGATTTTTGCATTCTTGTTTACCAGATCTAATGCCACACCTGCACACCTGCCTGTTGCTTCTGGGTCATGTCTGCTTGACCCTCTGTCTCTTTATCTATCAGTCCATCTCAGTGTTTTCCATCTGTCTGTTTGTCAGCTTTATTTAACTGAATGGAGCTTTATTGCTTTATTACCATTAGACGAAACTGGGGTGATGTCAGAGTCTGTCGCTGTCAAATTAAAGTAACAATAAACAGAAGCTGGCCAGGCAGAAAAGTCAACACACCACAGAATTAATATACAGTTTATGCAGTGAACAAAGATAAACAAAGATAAACAAGAATGTACAAAGTATAAACTGGTGTAAAAAGGTCATACGTATTTTGACCAATAAACATCTCATCTGCTTCAAAACACTTTGTATGGATGATGAACAAAAGATTCCATGGCTGTAGTAGTCCACAGTGGTAAAAGTACATTATATGGATACAAGAATTGGGGCAATGCTTAATCTTTGAATTCAGATGTTTTCATCCCATTGCCAAGTGTGTGTAAAACCTTTGCAGTCTGCAGGATTTCAATTCAATTCAAATCAATTTTATTTATATAGCACCAAATCACAACAACAGTCACCTCAAGGCGCTTTATATTGTAAGGTAGAGCCTACAATAATACATACAGAGAAAAACCCAACAATCATATGACCCCCTATGAGCAAGCACTTTGGTGACAGTGGGAAGGAAAAACTCCCTTTTAACAGGAAGAAACCTCCAGCAGAACCAGGCTCAGGGAGGGGCGGGGCCATCTGCTGGGACCAGTTTGGGTTGAGAGAAGGAAGACAGGATAGAAGACATGCTGTGGAAGAGAGCCAGAGATTAATAACAAGTATGATGCCACTGTCGAGACAAGACAGCTCATTAAATTTCTTAGAAAGTGGTATTATTGCAAAGTGGATGTGTTTAAGGACCACTGCAACTCTGCCATGAGGTTGCAGACCATGTAACGTTACAGCATTGTTGAATTGGAGCTTCATTTTCCATGTCCAAGCAGCTCCTCTGGATGTCATATAGGTAGCCCAGTACTTTTAATTATATGATGTAAGTGCACACATATTGACCTCATATTTGCTTTAGTGGGAAGTATTGGACAAGTACTTAGGAGAAACAACTTGAGTAGAAACAACCCTGATATTAGTTTGACAATGGTTTCAACCCCTCTTACAAGTAAATGTTCTCAGTGGATGAAATGGATGGATGCATTTTATTTTCTTTTTGTGCTCAAACATGTCCACTGTCCTTGATTTGTTTGTCCAGAGTACATTGTTCCAAAAGGCTCGATCTTTGCTTGTATGTTAATTGTCAAACAGTAGGTTTCTGTGGGTGGACAGCAGACTTTTTCTGACATACACTACCAGTAAAAAGTTTGGACACACCTTCTCATTCTTTCTACATTGTAGATACATTCTGAAGACATCAAATATTCATCAAATGAATATGAAGAAAGACATTTGGAATTATGCAGCAAAGAAAAAATTGATAAATAATTCTAAATATCTCTTATATTTTAGATTCCTGAAAGTAGCCACCCTTTGCTTTGTTGACAGCGCTGCAAACCCTTGGCCTTCTCTCACTGAGCTTCATGATGTCGTCACCTGAAATGGTTTTCAGTTCAACAAAGTGTGCCTTGTTCACTTGTGCAATTTCTTGCCTTCTTAATGAGGTTGGGACCATCAGTTGTGTTGTGCAGCAGTCAGGTTGGTACCCAGCTGACAGTCCTATGTGACAACTGTTAGAATTCATATTATGACAGGAACCTGTTGTGGAAGTTTTCCATTTAAATAAAGCCTGCAGACGAGCGGTGAGCGGTAGCTAACATTCTTTAATCCAAACACACAGAACAGACAACCAAGCTTGATGGAGAGCCTACAGGGTCAGCAGAGTCTCACTGAGCCTAGCATGGCTCTCAGTTAAATACCTTCTCCAGGAACAAAAGGCAGTACAGCTGTTTCACACCTTAAGGTTCACACTCCCTTGCTACCTCCCAGAGTCCTCGAAGAGACAAAAGACTCTTCCTGTGGAGTGGTCTGCTTCCCTCCAACTTCCTTCTTACAGTATGGGTGTCAGACATGTTAAAATCCAGTGGCACCAAGGCATTATACAATAAAATAATGTGATTAGTACATAAGTAAAAGAAATTCCTTTACAAACCAATCAGCTAAGTAAAGAGAAACAACAGTCCATCATTACTTTAAGAACTGAAGGTCAATCAGTCTGGAAAATTGCTAAAACTCTGAATGTGTCCACAAGTGCAGTCACAAAAACTATCAAGCACTGCAACAAAACTGGCTGACATGAGGACGCCCAAGGAAAGGAAGACCAAGAGTCACCTCTGCTGCTGAGGATAAATTCATCCGAGTCACCAGCCTCAGAAATCGCAAGTTAACATCCACTCAGATCAGAGCCCAGATAAATGCCACACAGAGTTCCAGTAGCAGACACATCTCTACATCAACTGTTCAGAGCAGACTGTGTGAATCAGGCCTTTATGGTCAAATAGCTGCTAAGAAACCACGACTAAGGAAAAGCAACAAACAGAAGAGATTTGTTTGGGCCAAGAAACACAAGGAGTGGACATTAGACCAGAGGAAATCTGTGCTTTGGTCTGATGAGTCCAAATTTGAGATCTTTGGTCCACCTGCTGTGTCTTTGTACGATGCAGAAAAGGTGAATGGATGGTCTCCACATGCATGGTTCCCACTGTGAGGCATGGAGGAGGAGGTGTGATGGTGTGGGGGTGCTTTGCTGGTGACACTGTTGGGGATTTATTCAAAATTGAAGGCAGACTGAACCAGCATGGCTACCACAGCATCCTGCAGCCACATGCCATCCCATCTGGTTTCTGTTTAGTTGGACCATGATTTATTTTTCAACAGGACAATGACCCCAAACACACCTCCAGGCTGTGGAAGGACTATGTGACCAACAAGGAGAGTGATGGAGTGCTGCGTCAGATGGCCTGGCCTCCACAGTCACCTGTCACCTGGTTTGGGATGAGATGGACCGCAGAGTGAAGGCAAAAAGGCGAACAAGTGCTCAGCATCTCTGGGAACTCCTTCAAGACTGTTGGAAAACCATTTCAGGTGACGACCTCATGAAGCTCATGGAGAGAATGCCAAGAGTGTGCAAAGCAGTAATCAAAGCTATTTAAAAGAATCTGAAATATAAAACATATTTTGAGTTATTTCCCACTTTTTTGTTTACTACATAATTACATATGTTTTCATTCGTAGTTTTGATGCTTCAGTAATAATCTACAATGTAAATAGTCATGATAAAGAAAACTATTATATAAGAAGGTGTGTCCAAGCGTTTGACTGGTAGTGTATTCCTGTTGCAGGGCAACTTTGTTCACTCATGCATTATGACACCAGCAGTTGCAAAAGCCACCTGCTAAAGTGTTCAAGGATTCTTAGAAACATCTGTTGCTGAAATTGTTGGACACTGGTTTAAATGATTAATTTCAAATAATGCATGTTTATGCATCCACAACCTTTTTTTCTTGAAAGCCTTGAAGAGGTCTTTAGATCTCAATGTGGCACTACACTTAATTATCAAAGAAAACACCTGATCCTAGAGGTCTGTTAGTGGCTTGAATAAGATTTGACTAACAGCTAGAAAGGGTTGATTGCATGTGTTATTTGTTTGTCAATGTCAAGCTTATCTGTAAGTTGTATTACCGTATAAGTACAGGTTCACAATTTTCTCCATAATGCTCACAATTCAATGCAAAATGCCCAGAGATTGTTTGGGATTTAATTTGTCTGCATGCCCTCCCTTCCCAATAATAGTATGACGTAAATAAAATGTTGTTGTCATGGGTGTGCTGGGTTTCAGGAAAGCAAACAAGATACTATGCTCTGGATCTTATGTAGTAGTTGGTATGACAGCTGAAATTAAACCCAAAGTAAATATGGGCAGGTTTCAGAGGAGCAGTTGTGAAAAGCAACCATATTCCATATCTGTATTTTGATTAAAAAAAATATTTACTTTAATGTCTTTTCTGTTTGTCTTTATATGAATTCAAATATTCAAATTTATAAGCTGTACTAAAACCTCCACCACCAGAATAATGGCTTTCAGCACGTTGCCAGTGGATTTTATTCATGTCCAGAGCTAGTGTGGTGACTCACTGAGACAGTTTACAACTTAATTGAGCTTTCCCTAGCCAAATGATTCCATCTGAGCTTTTGTTTTCTGTAGCGCCATGCTGGTGGGCTGATTGGCATGCAAGTCATTGTGATGTATTCAATCCAAAAAATGGAGGCGTCATAGGATTTAGTTTCTAAATAAAACACAGCTGATGAAAGATATTTGTTGGGGTATTCTCCTTGTATAACTACCATAGAATATTGCTAATGTCATTTTTGTATGCCCGGTGTGTTTGGCTCTTAGGCAAACCCCCACCCCCTTCTGTTATCCAGGTGTCTGGATAAGAGAAGCACACTCTGTGAATGTACACTGAATCTTTAACAGTCCAGTGACCAAAAAGAAACAGCCAAACTTCATTCAGCTCGGTGCTTTTACTTCTCTGTGTTTCCACCTGGGAGATTTCTGCAGCTGAGAAGACAGAATTGTATTGCACACCAGAGTTGTTTGTTTGCATTTTCATGACTTTTTTCTTTTTATTTCAGTTGAAATAAAATGCTGTTTCACAGTGAATTGTTTTGTTTTGTCTTAGTAAACTATTATAACCTTATTGCATACATGGAATTACCTCTGCAGAGGCTCATATACAGATGCAACTGCCAGTATTCATATATCAGTAGTAGTACCTTTTCTTGACATTGAATCATAGTTAAAAAAGAGTTTCAAAATAAAAGTTGAACCAACATCACAAATGTTACCACAATGCTGGTTTGATGTACGTCTTCACTGTCTCCTAGATATCTTTGTCAGACTTTTCTAGCAAGAGAAATTTTGATAGAATAAACAAAACAACTTAATGGGTTTGGGATGCAAACACTGGGGAGAGATAAATGATATTTGTAATGCTCTGAGATGATGGTGTGTGTTTGTTGTTGGGTAACATGTCCGTTCTTCCTTCGAAACGCATAGTCAGCTAAGTTGAGAACACAGTTCCTTTTGTTTTTTAAGCTTCTTTCCCAAATAACCAACATGTCAGTATTACTTAATGATTCTAGTTTTTTGTTTTGTGGCTTTTTGCGTTAACGCAGACTCAGCAAGGCTACAGTCAGAGCCACCATTCGGGTAATTAATCTTAGTTAAAGGAACTGAATGTGTATGCTCAGTTTCCGATTTGTAATAGCCACATATAGCTGATGCGAGAGGAGGAAGAGTCGGGCGTGTTAGCATTCACCTGCGCCTTAATGGATGCAACAGTCAGGAAGCTATGACCTCAGAGGTCAGTTTTTTGTTTTGATTTTTGTTTTTTTGGTGGGGGGGCAGAAGCAGGTCGGCAGCAGTCAGGCTCTGTAAGCTGTGTTAGGCTGCTAAATGGAAAGCTGCATTACTTTTATCCCCGCTGAATGAGTGATGGACTGAGCAATGGGGCTGTCTGGTCTGTTTATGACTGACAAATGTTGTTAACCAAATAAGGATTTTGTCATACATTTTTATGGGCATATGATTAATGATGATATTAAATTATTGCCCTGCCCTAGCCTTTGTTAAACTGAATGGCCTTTCAATTCAACGTGACTCTACCTTCTTGCTGTTATTCAATTTCCTGTGGTGGGACAACTTAATTTTGCAATAATTAATCACTTGGGGTTTATTTAGCTGCTCTGACGTCATGTTTTTTTTAAGTTTGTATGGAGGGTGTGTAATATAAATATATACACGCACTATTACTGACACTCACTAACGTCAGTAAACTAAATGCATCCCATGCAGAGATTACCTGTTTTTCCTACAAACAAAAATTAGATAAAGATTAAGTACAATGATAATATAAAAGCATGGTGGTTCTTAGTTAGCACTTTTAGCTCAAAGCAAGAAGGGTTCAAATCCAGGCTGGGGCCTTTCTGTTTGGAGTTTACATGTGATCCCTGTGCTTGTGTGGGTTCTCTCTGGCTTCTTCCCAAAGTCCAAAAACATCCATGCATTAGGTTCATTGGGGATTCTAACACTTGGCTGTAGGTGTGAACTGGCTGGATGCACCCCACCTCTCCCCCTACATTATAAAAGACTGGATAGGCTCCTGCAACCCTGAAGTGGATAAGAGTAGACATTGGTCTTGTTGTGAAATAAACACTCTCAATTTGTAAATATCACTTTACACACTAGATGAACTGTTCTTCATCTAAGTCTCTAAAAATGTGTGTGTAAATCTGGTCGAAAATCTGGACCATATTTATAGATTTAAAGCAGATGTAAAGTATTGATACAAATGCTGTACGTGTCTACTTAGCCAGAGACAGTCCTGAGATTGAGGTAAACAGCTTTCCCAAGACTCTGAGGCATTATTTTCTCCTCTATTCTTCTCAAATCTACCAAATCTATGCCTCTTTAATTTTTACTCAGTTTCTGCAGGAGCTTTGTGCCTGCTTACGTGGCAAGTCAAAGCAAACTGTGGTTCTAATCAGTAATACTTTCGCTCCCTTAAAGGAGGAGACAAATTACTGAAAAACATGACAGCTGACTTTGAATTAAACCATGTAAACAAGTTGTTTGCGGGTGAGTCATGTTTAATTGAGTGAGATAAGTCTTGCTGCTCATTTGACTGTTGCTTTTTGTTGGAAACTAAAGTTCTAATGTCACCATATCAGCAGTGAGCAGGATGGATGAACGTATTCAGTTAGCTGTGTGATAACAGCTAGCTGAATACGTTCATCCAAACGAACCGTTTCATTTCTGAGAAACAGAACAGCTTCATTATTTAATTTATTAGGTATTCAGAAAAGTCACTGTGCCTGTTCACACGACAGCGGAGTGTCACATGTAGAGGATTAGGCTTTGCTCAGACTGCAACAAACCATGTAACAGAAAAGATGGTGTTTACTTTATAGAAGTCAAATTTATCAGACATATTTCAGGTTCCCATGTTTTTTGATGCATAAGTGATAATTAATCTGCACTGTGAAAGAAGGTAGTTATAATACTCTCAAATGACATTTGATCTGGAGGTCCTCGCTCATCATTGTGCTGATTGTGAGTTCAGAGAGAAAGAGATTCAAGGCTATTGTTAAACCTGGTTATTATACTCAGGTGAGAGTGGGAGCTGATTTTGTTGCAATCCAGCCTGAGCTTTCTTCACTGAAATTCACCCAAATGGTAGAAAAGGTTGCCCAAATTACCACAATCAACCCAAGATGCCTTTTGCCTAAATAAAAAGGAGGTCAGTTTTGCAGAAAAATGCCTAATCTTAGATATGTGGTCCCCAGTCTGATTCGGAGTTAAGTGCCAGGACTGTAGCTTTAGAGTATAAGACCTTTCAGAAATGCACTCCTTTGATTTTTACCACATATTTACCACATTAAAGGCTATCTGTAAAAGATCACATCAGTTAAGAGCGGTTGCGGTTGTAGCTTCCAGCTCCTTCTAGAAGTCCTTTAGCAATGTTATTTTTCCCATGTGGGTGAACGGCTTGTAACTATTAGGCAGTGTAGACTGGCCCTCTGTACTAGATATGTACAGTATGGAGAGTTGGAGTAGTTCCCTGCTAAGACCAGAAATGCAGAACCTTCCTACTCTTTGCTTGTCAGTCCCTGAGGGAGGAAGAGAGGGACACAGCGAGTGAAAGTGAGAAAGAGTTTTGCTTCATCTGCATGGCTCTGCTCTGTCTTTCCCTCTCAGCAATTAGTCATTCCTCCACTCATCTGTCATGTCCACTAATCTCTCCCACTCTCCACTCTGTTTTGCTGCCTCTGTACCTTTCATTAAAGCGCACTCTCCACCACAGTCACCACAGTGCCTTTGGGTGACTTCTGGTTTCCTGTTTTCGCTTCTGTCACACAGTTTTCTGTCCTTTTGCCCCCCCCAACACACACACACACACACACACACACACACACACACACACACACACACACACACACACACACACACACACACACACACACACTTTGTTTCTCATCTGTGCACCCTCTTCCCCCTTCTTTACCTGTCCATCACCCTCTCTGTCTCCCTCTATAATGGCTTCTTGTACCTCACGTCTTCATGAATCCTCGGTGTCCTTGTTAGTTCTAGGTTGCCCTTGCTCTGTGGTATGTGCATGGTCCTCAGTTTTGTGTGTTCTCTGCTGCTGCCACTAATATTACTAGACCTGTGTTATTCAAGCCCTGCAGCATACACACACACTCACACACTCACACACACAGAGAAACACATCCATCCTCAATCACCAAACAAACTCCTTACCATTGCAGTATGTCTCATCTTTGTACTTGCAGCGTGTGAATGTAAATCTGTGTGTGTGTGTTGCTGTCTCTGTGAATTAGTTTTTGCTTTACACCATGTCAGGGAGAAATAATGTGTAATGCACTGTCAGCAGGTAATGGGTAAGGGAAAACGCTGTTTCCATTATCCACACACTTATAGACTCACATAAACACAAAAACAGGGGGATTTTTTTCTCTTTTTTTGCAACTGTGTAGTAAAAAATGAAAATGCCAAATTAGCGCCATTGCAGGGGTCGCATAAAGAGAGTTTCTGCTTAAACCTCTCGCCCACCCTTCTTGCTCCCCGTCCCTTCATCCCTCTCACTTTTGGTTTGGCCTCGGCACTTTTATTGATCGCCTGCTTTATTAATGCTCTCCTCTAACTCTGTAGATTTGTATTCTTCATTTTTTCCTCACTCTTTTTTTTCTTTTTACTTTCTTCTTTGCTGAGGGTAACAAACATTATTTTACTTCCCCCTGGCTAAACCTTAATTTTAGAAACAAGCATTAGAGTGTGAAGAACAGAGCTGCACAACCAAAGCCAGTTGCAGTTTTGCCAAGCACACTGGAACACAGAAATGAAATCCAATCACATACAGTCATCTGAAAATGTGGAGTCACAGGACTTTTTGCAGTACTGTCAAAAATTAAGTACATGTAATGATTCAGCAGCTTGAAAAACCACCTTTAGCAACAATAACTTCACACAGTCCTTTTCTGTGTGACTTTGTCAGACTCTCAGTTCATTGTAAAGGAGCTTTGGCTCATTTATACACATTTATATACAAGGTCCTTGCACAGTTTTTCAGTCAAGTTGAGCAACACCTGCATTTTTTTTCAGCCATTCTGTTGCAGATTTGCTAATGTGTTTGGGATCATTGTCTTAATGTATGACCAAGTTTGGGTCAAGCCTTAGCTGACAGACAGATGTCCTCACATTTCACTCTAGAATACTTTGGGATAAAGAGGTCATCTTTAGGTGCCCAACTCATCTTAACAACTCCAAACCTGCTAATTGCTATTGGGCCTTAATGTAGGTGTCATAATTGCTGTCTGCAGACTAAACAATACAACTTTTGTATTTGTCATTAAATAAAAACGTTCTGTTTCTAAATTACTGACTGCGTTCTACTCTGCTGTTGCCCTTATGCCTCATAGTTGTTGTGCAAAGTACTCTCCAACCCAGGTGTTCTTTTCTGAAACCTCTGAAATTGTTTTGCTCATTTTTGCTGTTAGAGCTGTACCCTCTTAACCGTTCCCTTACACCTCTGGGTTCAGGACTAATGTTAGCTGATGAGCATAGTTACAAAAAAAGCAGCTGCAAATGTATTCGGTGTAGCCTGCAGCAGAGCAGCAGATTGTTTATCATGATTTAAAGAATGATTGTAGAGCTTTGTTACAGCTCATAGAGTCAGCTAAAGAAGAACCACTTGATTTATAAAAAGATATATAGAAGAAATATTGAATGTTTGATTTTGATGTAGCTTAACTTTCTTAATGAATTCATTTTATGGCTCTGAAAATAAGAAGTGTTTGGCTGTACCACAAGCAATATTTAAATAGGCCACAACTGCTGGTTCTTCTGTCTTCTATTAATTCTATCAAATTTAGGCTTTGCTTGAAAAATGCCTCGACACGCGACATGTTGTCTGACCAAGAAAATACAAGTTTCTACCCATTTTTAATGGACACATGAAAAGCAAGATTTAAAAAAAGAAAGTGATCATATCCCAGTAGTCGATTGTGTGTGTGTGTTTGTTCTCTCTGCACAGTGAATTGCATAGCAGGTACAAACACCTCACATTTTTTTTTGTACTTGAAGGGTTCATGATTTTGCAATCAGTTTTGTTCATGGTAAGTGACAGTGATAATGACAAGTAGTATACTGCCTACTTTCACGCCTCCGCACAGCTGGCCAGTCTCTGCATGAAGTGCTTTTGCTTGTCCAATTATTGGTTTTGAAAAGTAGCAAAAATGATCACAAAAACCCAAACAGTTTTCTATGATATTCAAATCACGTAATAGCTGCAAATCACACGTATATGTTGAAAGTGAAACAGTTACTTAGCAATGTTGTTAATCCACAGTATATTCTTATAGTGCCAGATGCCTACATTCACATACATCATAATTCTCTTGAGACTGTTTGCTTTGAACAATCTATTTGCTAGAGTGAATGGGAGGATAAAGCCTTCAAGGTATTAGGGTCCTCAATTGGAACCAGCAGTTGGGTTTGGGACACAGACACATTTCTGGTTTTAAATTTGGCTTCCCTTTTTGATACAGGTTACAGTTAAGGCTGGATCAAGTGGCCCTGAGCCATCCCTTAGTTATGCTGCTGTAGACTCCGGCTGCTGTGGGACGAGATCTCCTCAGATGCCCTGTGCATTTCTCCCCCACTCCCCTCAACTGCATTTGTTGTCTGTAGTTTGTGACAGCACCAGGCTCAGGCTTGCCCATACAAGATTGTCTGATCAATGGAGTTTCTGCTCTAATTTGGCATTTTTGGGAAGATTTGAATTTTTCTTTGAGCAATGAAAAATGCTGAAATAAATATATTACATTTAATTTTCTGGGTTCACTGTTGCAGCTTTATAGTGAACGTTCCTTTGATTATTGAATGTCTCTCTTCTGTCTCTCTTTTCCCTTTCCTCCGACCCTTTTCCTCCAGCTCCATGCTGTCCCCCCTCTATCAGGACCATGGCGGTTCGGGGTTGTGGCCTCAGACTTCATCCTGTTCCTCTTCCTCTCAGGGCCTTCACCGGCCACTACGCTGCCACCCGCCACCAATCAGCGGGAGCAGCGTGGGCCCCAACCCCACATACTATCATGCTGTGTATGACGTTCAGGTGGAGCATTACAGTGAAGTGCCCTTCAGTGGTGGAGGTGACAGCTACGGGCGTCTCTCTTGCCGGGACTCCATGTCCCTCGTTACCAGCAACAATGATCCCACAGTTCCACTGATTCGCCGGAGGGGAGGACTGGTGGATCACCGGGATGTCATCCTGGCACACCAGGCGCACAAGCTGCACAACACACCACAGGCCAGGAGGAAACAATGGGAGTGAGTAAAGCTTATGTTCAGAGATCAAAATAGGTTGTGAACTGGGAGGACATTTTTCTTTGTTTAAGTTAATCTTGAACTTTTCTCAGGGTTCCTCCTGGGAAAAAAATTACACTATATTTTTCCATATAAGTAATTTTCTTATGTGTCTAAAAATAATCATTTTTTTCTGTCATTCTGGTGTGACAAGCTTTAAAAACCACGTTACCCATCAGTCTGGGCTGGCCTGTGTTTCACTGAATTACAAACTCAAATATGACAACACTGAACCCAGAGCTGCGGGTTCTGTTAAAAAGAACATTTTAAGAATACTAACTAAAATTGCTGCTCGGGACTTATATTATTTACTTTTTTAGTGTCCAAAGGCTAAGACCTTTGACTTTTGATTGAAAACACACCTTGTTTTTTGCATTTGGCACTAATGTTTCAGCCATAGTTAGAATATTCTATCCGAGCATCATGCTGTTCACACTGTCGGTGAAGAAGGTCCTAGCTGAAAGTCCTTGACTCCTGAAAGCTGGTGACATGAACCTGACCCTTCCCACTGCTTAACTAGTTTTATATCTTTTGAATGACAATGACGCTTTGAACTGTCAACAAACAGCATGCTTCCATGGCTGCAGAACTGCCCATACTTGAGTATTTTGTAACTCTGACTCTCATAGTATGCAGTGCTCAAACCGTAAGTTAATATGCCATAATTTATTATGTTGACTGACTAAAGCATTAATTTAGGAGCCCAGTGTTTTATGTCCTGTTTCTGGGAACAAATGTAGAGCTTAAAAAATAATGTACCTAATAACACTGATGGTAACTGAGGTGTGGAATCAGATAATCAGCTTCAGCCAACATTAGTATGGTTTCCCTCTGTTCAGGTCTTGCCATGCCTGCCTCCCCCCCTCATCCTGCTTTCCATAGAGACATTTTTTAATATTCTGCACACCTGCACGTGAAAAACACAGCTTATCTATTACCGACCTAACACAGAACTCTGCACATGTTATCTAGAGAGATGGAAAATCCAGAATACATATTTACTATTCTCAGTGCTAACTGCATTAATCATATTGAGGATCTGTCTTATGAAGGTCCCAGCTCTATAATTATTTATAATTATGTGTGGTTAATAACTTCTGGATGATGCAGCACTTTAATTAGTTTTTCGCCATGTAATGAACATTTATACAATCCTACAATCATGAAAAAGGAAATAGACTCTCTTTCAGTTCTAAGGTTTCATATATCTGGACATAATAAAAAATCATCTGGTCATTAATAGGTCATAAAATTGGGTAAATATGAGCTCAGATGAACAACAACACATGATATTGTGTATCAGTCCTGATTCTTTCTTCATTTCTTTATATTTTGCTGGGAAAATTGGAAATAGTTCCAGCGATTTATTGAAATATGTGCAATCATAGATGGAAACACAACATGCAAGGCAACAACAGTTTGCACAATTCCAATGAGTTTGAATGTCAATATTAATAGGACCACCTTTATTCTTTAACACAGTCTGAACTCAATTAGACAAGTTTTCTTGTAATTTCTCGAAGTAATCTTCAGTTCTTCATGTTTCTTTTGATGTTGGCTACTTTCTGTTCTGTTCTCTGTCAAAATGATCCCACAGTAGTTCATTGATGTTCGCGTCTTGGATATGGGGAGGTCAGTCCATGACTGATCTGTTTTCCACTGTGTGTTTTTCAGTCCAGATATGGTTTTACTGGATTGGTGGTGTGTTTGAGATCACTGTCATAGTGAAAAATGAAGCTGTTGCAAATCTGATGCTTCCTAGATGGTGTCACATTGTAAACACTCGCTGTTGTGCCTCTCTCCTGACCTCCACTGTACACGTCGACAAAGATTTGAACCAGAAATTCCACATTAGGATTCATCACTCCATAAGACTTGTTGCCACCAGTTCTTGTGTAATTTGGCATATATTAGCCTTTTCTTCCTGTTTCTTTTCCTAAAAAAAGGCTTCTTGAAGTTTTCCTTCCACTGATACCATTAAAAATCAGGCTTCAGTGAACAGTGATCAACTGAATGGTCAGACACATCAATAAGGTCCTGTGTCAGGTCTTTAGTGGACCTGTTTTCCCATTTCTTAAGGTCATGTAGGTAGTTTCTTTCAGACCTTCCACTTCTTTTGTTGTCCACTTATAGATTCCTCAAATTTCTATTGACGTATACTGCCACCATGCTGAGCTACACCAGATTTTTGATTAATAGCACTTTGGAAATCACCTTGTTGGTGAAAAAATACTATTTTATGCCTGTCAGACTGTCTGATCTGTGGTATTTTTTGTAGACTCAACTACAGAAATGTGAACAAATTATCTGTTTTTGCAGCAGACTGCTAAAAATGAACTTCCTAACAATAGAGTTTAAAATTTGTTCTTTCCTAAATTGTCTGCCATGTCTGCCACAACACCAAATCATCCTTTGAGTTAGGAGGTTTTTTAATGCTTGAATGATTCATGTGTCAGTGTTAAATGACTAAACAAACGAAGAAACAGCCTGAAAGCTCTTCAGAAGCCTGGAGAATTATTGTTTAAAACCACTTTATCAAAAAGTAAAATAAAGTCCTTGGAAGCAACATTTAAAGAAATAAGAGGTGCCTCAAGAAATTTGCACAGTACTGGATATTATCATTTTTTATTTATTGGAAACTTAATCAAATGCAGAAGCAGGATGTGGAAATACTAAGTACACCTCACGTTTCAGCAGCTTGTAGAAACCACCTTTAGCAGCAATAACTTGTAATCATGAGGTTGTATTTACACTTTTCATTTTACAACACATGATTTGATTAATACAATTAGCATTGACAATACTATAATAAAAAAGACGTGTAAAACCTTAGAATTTAGATATTTTACACTAAGGATAGAGAAGACTAGTAAACCTGGGAGTGCATTAAATGGTCATTCAGCCAACAAGAAGGAATGTAAATATCTGTTACCAGATGAACACATAGCTCTTAGTCCAACATACAAACTGAGGGGATTGTTTTTACTGTTTATAGATAAAATGTCTATAGTTTGAAAGTCTTAAACAAGATATGAAGAATATCTTGTCTGTCCCAGTATAGCCTGATCATGTACCAAAACATCTAAATGTTTATTTCGTATTCTTTACAAAAATGTGCATATTAATTTTTGCATTTCTTTCTAGAAATAAATTAAGAGGTTTATGTTTATTTTATTCATGCTTTTAAAATAGAAATAGAAACCAGTGTTATATGATTTTCGGGATCTTGGTTACACTAAATCTGGCACTTTGGCACTACAATTTTGCAACTTGTGCCATATCTCTCACTTGCAGTCACTGGCAAAAAAAAAAAAGAGTCTGCAGGTTTTACTTCCAATCAAATCCTGCAGCAGCTGATTTCATTGAGTAACACCTTCAGAGAAGAAGCAATCAGTGAAATGAAAGCGAGTGCGGTTGCCACGTGTACATGCAGACTCTTTCGTCACAACGGTTAGAACGTGTTTATGGATTGAAAGGATGACACTCAATTCAGAAAAAACCATCTTTAATGAGAATTTAGAGAGAACAAAAAGTAGTGCCCAGCTGTAACATGAAATTAATCTCAATACGAGGGAAACATGGGGAAAGACACAGAAACCTAAAAACGTCTGAGGAACGACACAGATTAGATGCCCACACCAGGGACAGGAGTAACAAGGCACAAGTGAGCTCAATTAAGATAATTACACGAATGGGAAAAGGAACAAGGGAGTGAAGTGAAAACACCAAATACCCATGATCGCCAGGACAAAGGAAAAGCTAAAAATGCAACACAAACCAAAGATCATACAAGTTGCAAAATTACAAAGATCTTTAGTCGCAGTACCACATGGCAGATAATAATTCAAAGCAGTTACTCTAATCATTACCTGACGTGACCTTCTTACCACCCATAAGGCAAAAGTTTCCTTTTTCCATCACGTGTCCTTGAGCCAGCCAAGTACTGAGATCTGTAATAGAGGCAGAGAGCGGTGACAGACAGGGTCTTATTCTGCCTTTTTGTTTTTTGTTTTTTTGACAGACAAACAGGCAGAACGATGGGCAGGCAGACAGCTGCTGACCCAGTTGCAGATCAGACCAGGTGTGTCAGCGAAGCCTGAGGGGGCGAAGCTGATTTTTATTAGACATGACAGGTTAAAGCCCCACTTACCCTGTCACGCAGTAGATCTGTGGATGCAAAGATTGCCGATGGGCAGGATAGATTTTGTTACCCTCTGGTGCTGTGTGTCTGTCACTCCATCTCTTTTAATGCCAGTCTCAGAGGTAGCGCACTTCTACTAGCCAATCAAACCCGAATGGCAAGTAATGCAACAGGACCAACAGCTGTATCATCTCGTCTATCCTCTGCCATTACTCCCCTCTAATTGTGACTGAGAGCATGTTTACTGCTTCTGGTGCATCACCTGTCTGCTGGCTCGCTGTCTTTGGCATCAGTTCAGTTAAGTGAGTTCATTATTGGCACAATACCGAGTTCCATGTGTTGCCAAAAAAAAAGATAAAGTCATTCAAATGACACTCCTCAATTGAATAAAAAGCAGCTGGTGTTACAGCAACAGCAAAAGAAACAGAGAAAAAGAAAGAAAAATATATGTGAGCTCTGAATAGAAACAGACATGGTTGAATTTTAACACAATTGTGTCAATCTACAGCTGTGTCACACACACAGACCACAAACTGCAATTCCTGGAATAGTCACTTGGGTCTGACCTCAAAAGCCTATTGATCCCAAGGAGCAATCGTAGGAGCTGAAAGATGAATTCAACATAAAAGAGGCAAAAACTGTAGGGGTCAGTCCCAATAGACTCCCATGTTAAAATGTCCAGCTTTACAGTGTCAAAAAAACACATTTAGAGCCTGATACACTTTTGATCTCTATGGATAGTTATTATAATTATTAAGTTGTACATCTAACCAACTTTACCAGCCAAGCTATTTTACCCATGTAAGGTTTATATATATGCCACATATCTGTATTTTTTGGTCTTAATTTTCACTTTTAACAAATGTTTAGTGGACATTGATGAGCTAAATGAGCTAAACACTGACCTATATTATGGTGACTAAGGAAAAACTTAGTGGATCAACAAAGCAGAGGGTAAAGACAAATCATGAGGCCTTAAAGCTATTCATATGGCTAAGTTTAGCTAATTATCTAATATTTATATTTATTCATGATATGCTATTTTAATTTAATTTTTCCAGCACAATAAAGCATTGTTTTTTCTCCAAAGCCAGCTTTGAAAGTCAGCTGGGACACTGCCCTGGTCAGACCCCTCTTACACTTTGCTGTCACTAGCACTCAGTTACTGTACATGTGTTTTTGTAGGCTCTGACATTGTTTAAGGTCACGGCTTGTTGAGAAAGTCTGTGGTTTGAAAACACAATGCAAAAAGACACAAAGGCAGGGTCCGAAGGGAAAGATGACGGTTGTATATTCTGACCTGTCAAGAAACACTGAAACATCAGATAAGCTTTTATTTTTGGAATAAAAAAAAAAAAAAAGAACCTTGACATCATTCATTTCTAAATAAACCTAAAGTATGCATCTACCATGTTGTGGTACACATTGTGATTTAGAAATTAAAACTCAAGATGATTTTATGTCACTGGAATGAGAGGGAATTTATAAAAGAACTGACAACTGGACAATTAAAAATTAAGATTCATCCAGCAAGAAATGTTACCTGTGTATGAACTGATTTTTCTCAACGCTCATTCATAATTTAGATGGTTTGGAGATGCGCACACAAAAGTGATAGTACGGTGGCCCTGAGAGCCCAAACGGACTGCAACTTAAGAAAACACCAGCAATAAGAAAAATACTGCAAAAGAACACAAAACACAATGGAAATAGGAAAAAAGAAAACAGAAATAGGAAAAAACACAAGGGAAGTGTTTCTGGGGAGACAATAACCCGACAGACCAGTTGCAGGAACAAAAATATGCTAAGAATTGTGCTGGGAGACACTTAAAAGAAGTGGAGGATCTATCGGTTTTGTGAGGAAAGAAAAGATGAGAGGTAAGTGTGTTAGCCTAACTATTAGCCTAAAAATCCATCATCAGTATTATATGAATCATGATAAAACACGCCTACCATGTTTTGGGTTCCTGCAACTGGTCCGTCAGGTTATTGTCTCCCCAGAAACACTTCCCTTGTGTTTTTTCCTATTTCCGTTGTGTTTTGTGTGCTTTTGCAGCGTTTTTGCTGGTGTTTTCTTAAGTTGCAGTCTGTTTGGCCTCTCAGGGCCACCATATTGATAGTGTATATCCTGGATGAATATAGAGCTTTCAAGCAGGAGAAAAAGAGGAACCACAGACAAGGTTCATGGACAGAGTGAGAAAGGACATGCAGAAGGTCAGTGTGACAGAAAAGGGTGCTAGATATAGGGTGAGATGGAGGAGGATGCATCCACTATGGCAGGGGTGGGCAATTCCAGGCCCTGAGGGCCGGTGTCCCTGCAGGTTTTAGATCTCACCTTGGGTCAACACACCTGAATCACATGATTAGTTCGTTACCAGGCCTCTGGAGAACATCAGGACATGTTGAGGAGATAATTTAGCCATTTAAATCAGCTGTGTTGGTTCAAGGACACATGTAAAACCTGCAGGGACACCGGCCCTCGGTGCCCACCCCTGCACTATGGTGACCCCCAAAATGACTGCTTTTGGCACAAAGGCATTAAGACATGGACACCCATGTCAAGACTTCTAAAATCACGACCGACCAAGATGGACATTATAAAGATATGTGAAATTTAGAGTTAAGATTATTTGTAGAAGTCCCAAGAAATTTGAATTACAGTTTATTATCACTGCATGAGAAACGGTACACAATGAATGATTACTCAGCAGGCTGTTTGTGAGTTTTTAGTCTATAACTGTGATCTAGGTGAAGATCAGACCACATATCATGAGTCTTTCCTTTTCATAGCTGATGGATATGCGACAGTGAATTGGAATTCAGGTCACAGGATTCAGAGTCCAGAGTTTTAACCACTACACCAATAATCATTACTCAGAACAATCATAACTTGCTCTGATTAGCTCTCTGTCTATTAATCAGAAAACTGTTGTTATTCTGAATTTCTACATCTTCAAGCACCCCTTGTTGGTTCTTCTAACAGGATGAGAGGGATGTGACAAAGAGTAGTCTGTAGTGTTCCTCATTAGTATAGTAGACAGGATTTCTGGCTACCATGATCATGATCAGTGTTTGATAGGGAGTGAGTTTTTGCTTTGACCATCATAAAAAGCAGACATCTAAGCAAAAGTATCCACACTGTTGTTTGGTTCACATGCATTAATCAATAAATAGGAAAGAAAACATTTAGATGAATATGTAAACTAATTATTAGAAAAGACCTCAACATTTAGTCTAAGACTTGTAGCACTGTATAACTTTTTCAGTCCATTTCTGCTGTTTTGTTAACTTTGGAAACAAAGTCTAGAAACTTACTTACACAGATTATTAGATCTTTGAAAAACATCCTTTACACACACAACTATGTTTGTTTTAATTTCATGTAGGAATATCATGTTTGTTTATCTCTTAAAAAGCAGTTTAATCGATTAATCAAACAGGCATTCAGCCCAGGAAAGTTCATTGCAGCAGCACATCTCAACATGAAAATAATATTTTTAGCAATTCTGTAACCAGAGACACCTGTGGTGCTGCATTTTCTGTAGGTGACATTAATTATGGCTAATTAAAATCATCTGCCTGCTGCTGTGTAAAGACAGCAGACAGTTCGGGCATAACAGGAGAAACTTGTCCCAAAAACGAAACAGATACAGTGAAACGTCTATCACCTATAAATCAACATAGGGTCTGTTAACAATGCAATGAGTATTATCTCCATAGACAATCTTAACCTAGATTATCTTGATTATGTGTACTATGTGAAGCATCAGTTTAGAACAGATAAGTCTCTCTGTAGCCATGTAACCATGGTTACAGTGTTTGTATCCATTTGTTGTTTGCCAATACTTGGTTTTGCCAGATTCTGTGATTTTTCTAGTGATTTGTGTTTAAAAGGAGATGACAACAAATGGGAGAGCTAATCCAAGTGATTTCACAGTGAAGCTCAAAGCACCAAAATTAAAGTATAATTAAGCACAGAGATGTTTCCAGCCCCGTCTCTCTCCTCCTAGATTTCTTCTCATTTCTCTTCTCTGCCTTTTCCTTAGTGGCAGCTATTTGCAGTGCCCTCACGCCAAAGCTGCAGCATCATGCCAAAATCTGTCACCTCAACACCACAAACACACACTCATAAATCACTTCCTGTATGTGTGTGAGATGGTGTGCTCAGGCGGAACACTCTTCTTTCAGGAGCATACTAATAATCTGCCTGCATTTCAATGTAGCCAAGGCCTCTGTCACACAGGCCTAGAGACTCCTGGCAATCTGCAGTTGCTAGGGAAAACGTGTATTCACCATCGGCAAATGGTTGCTGGAGGTTGCTGGTTGTAAGTGGGTAAAAATTGGTCACAAAGAGGGTGCTACACTAAAAACCTCCTTGTAATTGCTCTGATCACTTGGAAATTGCTACAGTCTCCTGGAAATGGACAACATTCACTTTCAATGTAAAAGCCGCTCCTTTTGAAATCTGATAGCTGCAGTGCTAAGGAGTAAGTTTTACTTTGAAAATCAGCGGTATCTGTTTCTGGTTTGGCATCCTCACCTTTCAGAGATTCACCATCTGCTTAATGAGTAGTTTATAGACAATTAGCCACGTGAATTCAAATTAGAAAGGACTGTGGAAAACTTGCTAGTAACCAAAGCAATGACACAGTTTTTTGGAGCACCTCTTGGCCAGTTTTGCAGTTGTTACATAGGAAATGTATTAAATATCACATTACTTGCTTTTATTAAAAGTAATGCAGTACATTACTTAATTATTTGCTAGAAAAATAAATTCATTACACTACTCATTAGATTACTCTTGCTGTATTCTATCAAATTACCTGAAACATTATAAACCTATAGGCTACAGTCCCACACACCAACATGAATCTCTATCCTAATGAGGAAACACATACAATCTGTCTTTTAGTATTTAGTTATGAACACAAAGCAAATATGAAAGCCTGACTGCTCATCTCTGCCTTTGTTACCTGTTGAAGTTCAGGGTCTGGCTGCTGAGCTGAGGTTGGTTGATTGTAGGATGCCAGGGGGTCACTGACAGATCTCTAGGCCTGTGTCATTGAGGCTTTAAGAAGTATCTTTCATCCCAGCCAGTTCTGTTCTGTGTTGGCTCTTGCTGCTGCTCTCTCCACATTATGAGTTCTTCATATGTGCTTGGAAGGGCCAGGAAATCCCAGAACAGTGAACAGGATGAATGAAGCTTTAGCAATCAGTTTCACAGTGACAGCCAGCATCTTCTCACAACCAGTCAGGGAATACATGCTATTCCATGACGACTGGTGGTTGCCAAGGAGTGGCTGACTGGTCTCTAGTTTGAAAGAAGATAGTTCAATTTCCTTTTGTTCATTCACTTTATAATGTAATTTAGAGAAGCAATTCAGCACTGAGAAAACTAGCTTAAAATTCAAGCTAGAACATGTGTGCCACATTCACAGGAAGAAACATGTAAAAAAAAATCCAGTTTATTTTAAAATCAATCTAGGGCTAAGTGAAAAAGAGCAATATGTAACAAGTTTTTATCGGTTACACAACATTTTGAGTTTTATCGCTCTTGGGGTATGCTATGGTAGTTGATCGTCATGTATAAAAGCTACAGACATACCACAGCCAAAGCACTCCTTTATCCTCGCTGCATTCATGTTGCAGATAAAAGAAGGACATAAGATATTAATTTACACCAGTGCAGATTTGTCCTTTTGGATTAGCAAAACTAAGTTGTTTGTTGCAACCAAGACAGACACCAGCCACCTCCATGCGACTTCTTTAATGGCATAAAAATCAAACACATTATAACTTGAATCCTTCCAATGCCATCAGGACGATAATTCCTCCAAAACATATTTGATAAAACTCTGACAGTAAAGAGCAGAGGTTTGATGTTTTGGAGACGGGGTTATTTGAGGGGCAGATTGTGGATGGGTTTTATAAAGAAGGGAAAAAAGTCAAATGTACCTCCCCGTCCCTGTCTCTCCTTCAGTGGCTGGCTTTCTGTTGAGTTGTATTAGTGCCAACATCAGTCAGTTTGTTACACTGGCTTGACGACACAACTCTGCTGCCAGCTGCACTTCTGACTGGAGAGTGCACATCATTCATTTTAATTTTTACCCCTATTTTTTTCTTCTACGTCACCTTTTTCCATTCATCCATCAGTCCTTCTCTATCCAGTCTTTTCCTCCTTCTTCCTTCCTTCCCTCCCCTTTTACATTTAATCTGATTTATCATTTCTCAGCACTCATTTATCTAACAGTTTTTCTCTCAGTTTTTTCCTCTGCCCTTACTATCAGTTTGTGGATTTGTGTTCTGATTTGATACGATGTTTTTTGGTGCTCATGTGATGTCACTGAATGTCTATAAAATATATTAATGACATTTGTCTCCAACCAAGGTTATTAAAAGTACTTTCCACAGTTCAGCAGCTACTTCTAATGAAACAAGCTGTGTGAGCTGTATTTTAATCATTACTGTAAAGCGTTTTCACAATTCAATGCACTGACTGCCTGCATCCCTTTCAGTTGTAAAAAGGCTGGACAGTTCCCAAGTTGGAAATTCTGTTTATTTGTAAGTTACTTTAGTGTTTTACTGTGTCTCTTAAGAAGCGTTTAAGACTACAGGCTACATAAAATCTCTTATTTGACCAACATCAATTTTTCACACGTTAAATATATTAGATTTTAACAAAAGAGGGCTTAGTCCACTCACAGTTGCAAAACTTCACTTTTGCAACTGTAAAGCAGCTGCATCTGACTTAAGCCTCAGTCACACAGGCCTAGAGATCAGCTGGTAAGCCCCTGGCAAAATGTATTTTTTCCAAGCGGTTGGTGAGTGATTGCTGGAGGTTAAAGGCTGTCCCTGAACAAAATCGGTCACGAGGTTGCTGCACCAAAAACCTCATGGTGATTGCTTTGATCGCTAGCAGATCGCTACACCTGCACATAGTTTTCATAGAAGACACCAAATACTCGTCATTTATTCTGGAAGCTGTAGTCAAACTTGAAAAATTAAATTCCATTTTATTTATACAACCACAACAGTCGCCTCAAGGCGCTTATTGTAAGGTAGACCCCACAACAATACATACAGAGAAAAACCCAACAATCATATGACCCCCTATGAGCAAGCACTTTGGCGACAGTGGGAAGGAAAAACTCCCTTTTAACAGGAAGAAACTTACAGCAAGAACCAGGCTCAGGGAGGGGCGGGGCCATCTGCTGCGACCCGTTGGGGTGAGAGAAGGAAGACAAGACAAAACACATGCTGTGGAAGTGAGCCAGAGATTAATAACAAGTGTGATTCAATGCAGAGAGGGTGTATTAAGACATACTGAGTGAGAAAGGTGACTGAAGAAGAAATACTCAATGCATCATGGGAATCCCCCAGCAGCCTAGACCTATTGCAGCATAACTAAAGGAGGATTCAGGGTCACCTGATCCAGCCCTAACTATATGCTTTAGCAAAAAGGAAAGCCTAATCTTAAAATTAGAGATAGTGTCTGTCTCCTGAATCCAAATTAGAAGCTGGTTCCACAGAAGAGGGGCCTGAAAACTGAAGGCTCTGCCTCCCATTCTACTTTTAAATACTCTTAGAACCAGAGAGCGAAGTGCTCTCAGACTGCCATTAAAGTGTGACGCAACCCAAAAACAGAAAACTGACCGAAAACCGAAAACTTTTGTCTTCAGAGTAAAAGCTGTCTCCATTTCCAGTTTCCATCACAGTGTCATTATGTCTTTGCTGAGTGGTATGCAAGTGTTTGCAGACAAGCCGGGATCTTCAGGAAAAATTGCTGGCAACTACTGGAATCTGTTTGTGACCAAAGCAATCCCAAGGACATTTTGGTGCAGCACCATATACCTCTTTCTGACTAGTTTCACACATCAACTAGGTGGGTGCAGAGAACACAGCCTGGTGGTTATCAGTCACTGACAGGTATCTGGACCTCTGTGACTGGAAGCAGTGTCATATCTTTTGTCCCTGCCTGTTCTATTCTGTGCTGATTCATGCTGCTACTTTCTCCACGTCATGCTTCCCACAAATGCATATTCAGGTGTCAGTATGTCTGGAACAGCAAACCGAGCTATTTCACCAGTTACTTAAATAGCTTGAATCCTTCTTTAACCGTCCGCTTGTTTACTGAAAAGGTTTTCTTTTGAATCTTAAAAACGATTAAAATTTAAAAAAACATGAAGAAATGAAAGACTAACCATAAACACCATACATAAAAGACTGCTTTAGAAATCTGAAAAGACAGTCTGGTTGTGCTACTGTACACAGTTGTTGCAAACAATGACAAAATGATTGCACTCCCAGATTTCACAGCTTCGGCCTCACAAGACGTCCAGCTCACATTGGGCATATAATCTCTAGAGCTCTCACAGTCTACAAGCAAAACAGCATGTCTGTAGTGTAGGTAATTAACATGCTTTCACAATTACAATCTACAACTTTATTTAGATCAAACTTCTATTCAGGTATTTTTTTATTGTGTGTGTGTGCATTGAATCAGGTTTCCCTAAAAAGGTTACCCTTCCCCAGGGAAAGGTCCTGTAGTGGAATGGGACTCATCCATGCCTTCACCTCTCTGTCTCAGTCTGCCCCTCTCCTGCTGTTTCTGTTTATATAACCAACATCCAAACCCTCAGTGACTCACCCCACTGTCTATCCTTCATTCTACCTCGACCTGCCAATGTCCACAGACACACGCAGCCTGAACCGCACTAGCAAGTCAGTTTGATCAAAGGGCTGATGTTCCTTTGACTGACAGCCACTCAGAAACACAAGAGGGAGTGCACTCTGGCATGAGGAGTAGGTGATGGAGTACTCAAGTGGGAAGCTGCTGCCCTCTTGTGCCCGTGGTGGTGAAGTGTGAAGTCATTATCAGTGATGTGTGTTTGATTTTATGTGTCCAGAAGAGTAAATCACAGCTCCTGTGTGTGTGTGTGTGTGTGTGTGTGTGTGTGTGTGTGTGTGTGTGTGTGTGTGTGTGTGTGTGTGCACGCTGACACATACTCTGACGTAGATAGGCTCCATGCCCACACAATGGGTATGATTTAGGGAAGACAAACCCTTCCAAGGGTTCAGAGCTGTTGCAGTGGGCTATGTCTGGATGTGCTGAGGGAGGCGGCAAAGGCAGGACTTGTGGCCACCCACTAGAGGGCTCCACTCACACCCAAGCTTGAAGGAGGGGTTCTAGAGCTTCTGTGTCATGTGTCCCATGCCTCCATAGGCTCATGTTACAGTCGTGTGTGACTTGAATGTATGCACAACTTTACTGCTATTTCCAGTAGTGCTTGTGTTAGTTGCAATTTTGCTCATATGAGTTAGGTCTGGTTTGCTAACAGGTGAAACCAGAGAAGTATCATAATAAAAACTGAGTCAACTGTTAAAGTGGAATTTATTGGGCCTCTGAAGTTGTTTCTGCTAATTTGCTGAGAGGTCTCTGGGTGAGACAGCAGCTATCAGAAATGACTATTTTTTCTGACTAAAAACACGATTGTTCTTAAAAGCAAAGGCGTAACAGTGAGACTGTTTGTGCCGTATGATTGTTTAGTTTGAATAGTGAATATTTGAATTCTGCTGAAGATACTGTTGCTTATCTTCAGTAAGCAAGTGATTAATGTTTTTTAATACCACATTTAATACAAAAGCAAACAGTACCCAGTTAAACACAAAAGAATGTTCTAGTGAGTTTAAAGCTTCTTATCTCTCACAACTTTGTAGCTACCTCTAAGGATGCAAGTTTGACAGGACACATCATGTGACAGTCATGTGACAGGACTGTTTTGTGACACATGTGGAAATGGCTTCATATATACAGTTTGAATATAAAAATATAACTCCGATAAATTGACCAGGTGTTTATACTTTGCTGTCTGGTGTCTTCTATCAGCCGCAGGTTTATTCTTTTATTATTTTCTTGTGATATTGGGCTATGTCCAAAAAATCTGCCATTATTAGTAATACAGACTTCAATTGGCTCATTTGTATAGTCTTCTATTTTAGGATCAATATTTACATCCTATGTTTAAAAACTCTTTATATTTAATATCTACACTACACTTCAGAAGGGAAATAGAAAGAGAAATGGACAGAAAGAAGCACAAACATATAAAGATGATTTAAAGTACCCCATATGGAAAAGAAATAGGAAAGACTTATAAAAGACTTGCATCAGCTTTAGCTTGCTTCATATAGTGAATCATATAAGGTTTATATGATTTACTCATGAAAGTGGCCACTTTCTCATTACTTTCATATATTGTTTTAGGAAGTATCCAAAACATACAAGTTTCATTTATATAATTTTTCAAGGGATCTTATATCTGTTTTCACTCTTGTATGCTTTTCATACAAGTTTCACACAAGACAGATACAAACTTTATAAGATTTATATATATCTTTTCCATATAGGACAGGGTTGCCTGAAAGAGAGTATGGTGAAAAATAATGCACAGGCAGTGGTGTTTATAGTTTTGTATGTGCATGCACCAGAGTGTGGGTGATCTATTGTCCACCATCTGACAGTGTAAAGATGGGACACACATGCAGTCATGTACAGCTGATCGTTGTTACTTCAGGAAAATAAATATGATATTTGCACTGACTTGTAAGACCTCTAGTTGTCAGCAAACACAAATACATGTGCAAATACATACACCATAATGCAATACAAATAAAAAAAAACTAAAACTTAATATGATCATGATAATGATGATTTTGAAATACAAATAAAAATTGATTTTTTTCATTTAGCAGCCCATTGATCTAAAGTTTGGTCAAGACTGATTTCATATTGTATATTCTAACTATCAAAACTAGTATAAGATTTATGCTAATTTACTTTTAAAATTCATTTTTCAAGACAACGTAGCGCAAAGTTATATGTTTACATATTTTATGTGATTAAAAATGCAAATGTTTTCATGAAGATGAAATTCTCAGTCAATAGTGTGAAAGCTGTCACATCACAGAAAATGACTCTGCAGCACTTTGCTCATGAAAAGATGAAAAGAAAGAAGAAGAAAGATAGTGAAAAAAGAAAAGGAGAAATACAGATGACAGCGGCAGCGAAACCAGAGAAAAAGAAATTTATTACTTGTGAAATAGAGCTGATTGCTCTCTACACCAGCAGCACCCTGTTTTTAGGTTTTTGCACCTATTTGCAAAACCTTATGCAACCACAAAGTGTCAGCAGAGGACCATCACAGTATCCATCCATGCTGAATCAACACAAACTGTCACTGCCATGCACTCTGTCATTAGGTGCAAACACAGCAACTTCAGACTTCATGGACTGCAAATGCTAAAGCTGATAACACATTTAAAATCTTAATTATTAGCAGCTTATCATTCATGCTGTAAATGGTACAGCTGCAAAAATAAAAATAAAATAAAATAAAAGCTCCTTATTTTCACCATCAGTTCAAGTTAAACCAGTTCCATCAATCACATTTGGCTGCTACAATAGGAAGATTTCAGGTGTAAGATCTAAGGTTTGTAATCTGCAGCAGAGGCTTTATAGTTTTTCTGCAGAGAAAGCATGAAACCTCAGCAATTTCCTTCCCCGAATAAATGGAAGGTTTGGAAATCATTGATTCGTCCTTTATTTTAATGAGGAGAAGTCCACTGGGAGGGCGTACACGCTCTCTGAGGATTAAACAGTGCACAAGACAGCAGTTTAAACAAATATCCTCTTTCAAAACACACAGAGGAAAATACATGTACTTCACGCATTAATACACGCCGTCCTACAATATGGAAACAACAAACCGTGCCATGTGACTCCATCTGTCGTGCATTTTTGATCCAAAATTTATAGTTTTTCCACAGTTGCTTTGGCTCACTTCTCACATTGTTTTTGAAGGTCTCAGCTCTGCCTTCCATAAAAAAGCTGAAACTATCACTTTGCTAGGTACGCTTGTTCAACTTCTCTGATCAGCCAATCACAGGGCAGCAATTTAATGCTGGGTTTGCCCCACTCACACAGGTGGTGTTTTTGTTTTTTTGTTCAACATTCTGGCCCAAACATCATACAAGCTGGTGGCAGTAATGGACCTTGGGGCACACCTGGGCACCACACTGTTGGGCATGCTGTGATTACACTGCAGCCCTACAATAGACCCCACTGTGGGCCTCTCTCTGTGTGAGCACTACACAGCACTACATTTCTTACCGGTACTGGACAACTCACTGTGGCCCATGTAGATCTGCCTATAGTGGCCCACCATAGTAGTTTCCATTTCTGCTAAATCCTACAGGCTGGTCCTTTAAGACAGTGGCCTGCGTCCTACGTTGTTACCTGTATAAACAACTTTCCACTTCCACTTTTTATACTATTACAGTGGTGGTGCTGTAAATCAAACTGGGGACTCAAAGGTGGAGGATTTTGGCTCCGACCCAGCAGAGGTCAGTGGGAGGATGGTTTATTTGGCTATTTCGTCTGCACTGTTTCCATTAGAGCACACTCACATTTTAGCTTGTGAAAACAGGTTTGCCTTTTCAGCAATTTTTTTTGTCCACTGAGCTCTAAGTTTAGATGTACTCTCAGAATTATTGTGCTACACATAAATATTATAAAATGATATCCTCTTTGAGGTGATTTCTTTCTTTTTTTCTGCAGAGAAAAAAAGGCCCACTTTCTTTCTTTTTTTTTTTTTTTAAGGCAAACGTTGGTGGAAGTTTCCGCGTCTGAAATGATTATTGCAGATGCCGGGTGTGTGGGTTTTGTTGTGTCAGCCTGGATGGACAGCTCCAGCCAACACAGTCAGCCTATCAATTAGCTAATAGTCTTAGTCACAGCTATCTTCCTGTAATGACACAGCCATTTCTCTGCCTGGAGAGAAGGAATTGGAGGGGGTGTGTTTAGTGTTGAGCTACTCTGCATGCAGGCATTTGGCATTTGTTTCCTTAGCGAAATTGATGAATTTGCTTTATCTGCAATCTAAAAGAGCAAAGTGCTAATCTAAATAGAGCTTAATTATGACTCTGTTGCTGACCTGCATTTAGTCATCTCATATGTAAAACAAACAAACAAACAAAAGGCTTAGATGCTGAGTGTGAAATCTGAGATGTCAGAATTTTTTAAAAGTTGTGTTTTGACCACAAGATAATTTGAAATAACTGGGCAGCACAGTGGTGCAGTGGTTAGCATGGTTAGCACCTCACTCAACAAGGTTCTGGGCTCAAATCTATCAGCCAGCTGGGGCCTTGCTGTGTGGAGATTTTATGCTCCTTTTGAGCCTTTGTGTCCTCTCGCCTTCATCCCACAGTTACAACTAATATACACCCTATACATATCAGGTTCATTTGTGACTCAGTGGATAGAGTCACACCAATCACAGCTGGGAAAAACTTCCTTTTAACAGGAAGAAACCTCTGGCAGAATGAATATTCAATATGTAAAACTTTGAGATCAAGTTAGTAAGACACATATAATCTTTTTGGTGACATTGCATGGATTGCCTTGTGGTTCCAGTTTGTCCAGCTTTCTTTAAACTAATCAGAATTGACAATGAAACACACTTTTTTGACTTGTGTGGTTGATTTTGTTCCCCTTGAAAAGCATGCTGTAACATGGATTTTGAAAACCGGTCAGTAGTCGAAATAGTAGAGTTGTAGCTTCCATTACTGTGTCGCCTTACTGATTTTAACGATCGGATGTTACTGAATTCTGTTACAGCTGAATACAGACAAAACTGAAATCATTGGCCCAAAACAAGTTTCTGTGAGTACTGGTCTGTATAAATCCATCTGTAAGACATCTTGGTGTTTGGTTTGATTGTACTCTGAATCTTGACTATCCCATTCAAAAAATTAATCAGGTGTTTATGCAGTTGTGATTGGTCACAATACTTTTGTGGACTGACAGATGACTACTTGAGCTACAGTGGCCCTGGTTATCCTGGAAAAATGAATGTCGATTGCAGATGAAAGGCCTGAGGTTAAACAAACATTATTACACAAGACTGAGGAATCAAAAAGAGACAAACCATCCCGTGCCTTATTTTTAATTAATTAATTTGAGTGTTTCATTAAAGTTTATAGTTTATGGCCTCTTTCATCGCCTGCAAAACTGAACGTTGCTGACGGTGAATGCTGAATGAACGTCGCTGTCAGTTTCACGGCCGTCTTTTGACATATTACCAATGAAGCACTCAGATATGAACCTGTTGTTGCATTGAAAAGGTTAACAGAAAAATGACTTTGTATGGCCTCCTCAAAGAAATCCAACACCTCAGCCGCCAGATCTGCTTTTTACAGTTGAACGACTGCCAGCTACCCTCATTTAGTGAGGGCACCTCCCTACCCTTCATGCCTCAGCTTTTTCTCAATGAAACCTTTATACTAAGGACATTCATAACACACATACATATGGCTGCATTCACTTTATGCTTGATAGATTGATGTGGTAAATGACTTTAAACTTCCAGTGGCCTGCCAAGCTCAAAGCAGCTGCACTTAAGCAAGATTTTCATTATTTTTAAAAAATTATAAAGAAGGTCTGCCTGTGTTCTTATATAAACATCATTACTCAGGTCGCGTTATAGTGACGAGCCAAGAGTCGTGGGCAAAACTGACTCCCAAACAACAAACAAAGCCAGCAGTTTTCCAGCATTCACTGCTTTCGCTGATCACTAAGCTCTTTTTCCACTGTTGCCATAATTCAGGATTCCTGCTGGTCTCTGAAGCAAACCTCCTTTTCTTTCTGTGTTTCATGTTTTTAATGAACTCAATTTAATTATTTCCTGTTTTATTTGGTAATTATACTTTGCACTTTTGCACACTTTATTTACTTCTACTTCTTCTCGTCTTTTTTACCCTTGTTTCAAATGTGCATTTTTGACTTTTACCTGCTTCTGGGCAGAACATGATAGTGCTTACCCAGTAACCAAATGAACACCAGCATGTACAGAAACCAAGAGCTGAGGAGAGCCAGTTAAAGACAATTAAAGAAGCCAAAAAGCAGACAGCAATGAGGCCCAATAAGAAAAAAAATGGATGACAGTTTATGGAGGTATGTTAGAGTGAATAGGAGGAAGAAGCCCAAAGAGAAGGAATGGAAGGGAGGTATGATAGTAAACGGGACGAGAGGGGACATAGAGCTTAATTCAGTAGTTAGGAATGAAGGAGGAAATTTAAAAAGAGAGAAGAATGTTAGAAAGCAGGAAGCAAAAGAGTGTAGACTAAAAAGATAAGAAAATAGAAAGATGAGGAAGGAGGAATGGAGAGAAGGGGAACAGAAACACAAGGAGAAATGTGAAGATTCAAGAAGGGGACATAGGGGAGTGCAACAGAAGGAATAAAGGATAAAGGAAAGATCTGGTTTACCTCTGTGTCCTGCTCTACTTACTGCAAACACACACATTTGTACTTTTCTACTAATGAGGACCACATTTTATCACAAACTATATGTGTAGGAACTACTCTACCCTTCAACATAACCTAAGAATCACCCATTTAAAATCAAAGATTTTGAAGGGTGTAACTGGAAACCTGAGCAATCAGACATTCAGACAAGTTATAAATGTGACTGCAACATTTGTGTTAATGCAAAGCAGAGGGGGGTATCACCTGCATCCCAAACTCACAAGCATTTTTTTACACTTTAAACTACAGCAGTAGTTTAGCTTTGACGGTTTTATTTGTTGTACTAATATGCAGAACTGTTACTGTTGGGATTTTTCCAATTATACTAGCATAATCTGGCTAAACACCAGATGCAACTCTGAAACTCTAATAGTTTTTTTTCTAAGCCAAACTAACAGTCCTGACCCTCTAACAAACCTCTGCATAACTAAGAACCAAATAAAATGTCCTCTTGTTCCTTGAAGCCTTCACTGTGAAGGTCTCAGAGAGACAAAAGTACAAGACACACACACTGTGCGAGAGTTTCAGGAGCTAAAAATAAGCGAGCTAGCTTGTTCTTGGAGAAAACCAGACTGATTCAGTGATGTTGGCTCTTTTGGGGCCACACCATCTGTTACAGGACTCTGTGTTCTTCTTGTCGTTTCACGACTCTGGGGAAACTGTCTTAAAATGTGGGACCAATGGTACTGTATGATGGATAACAACGGAAAAATATTAGAGTCCCTGAAACCTTTGCACAGTGCTTTTGATAAGGTAAAAATGGCATGGCATCACAAAGTGTATCGCTCGCTATTCTCCCTTAAGGCTGGTGCGTATGACCAAATGAGAGGATGTAAGCATCAATGGCATCACCCTTTGCTGGTCTGGATGTACAGTTCTCTTGATTGGCAGTTTCCTAAATAACAGTGCTCACTATGAGGTTTGCAGATTTGTCATAATTTCTGAAAGGAGAGATGAGAGTGTGTGTTTCAATACTTTGAGCACCACAAACCGAGCGCCATCTGCAGACACACACATATCAGCTGCTGATGTCTGCCTTCTCTTGAAGACACTGGAGGCAAACTGTTAGAAAATAATCTAGATGGATGAATAACACTTAAATTTGATTTCAGAGTCAAATGTCCCTTTCGCACAGAAATGTCGCTACACATCATGTCAGCACAGGCCACGCTCGCAGTGATTGGTCAGTCCTGTTATGCGTTTCTGGATACTTCTTCTTCTGCTCCTGTTTTATTTTTTTTAATCAGCTGGAAGAGAATGGAGAGATTCCCCACCACCAGTTTGTGTTTTGAGGGGAAAATATCAAATCAACACAAGCACACACACGCAGGTATAACTGACCTACAACATGCCTGCTGACATCTAAATCACAAGACTGTGAACCTGGAAATGTGGTTTTTGTCCTGTTTGATGCACACTGAAGCTTCATTTTCTCCATTATTTAGTCAAGCTGTTGCATTCCAGCTCTACACGCACTCATGGCAATATACTGAAAAAGTATCGGGCCTTTTTTTCCCGCTGAAGCCATCTCCAGATCCACAGAGCACCTGAAGCAGGACACAGGAGCAGCATTTTATTTTTTTTAATAAAAGCTCTCAGGCTGATTTCTGGTCTCACTATTGCCACGTCATGTGCATCACATCAAGTGTGCCTTACTCAGAGCTGTTCATTTATCAAAAGGCAGTAATTCACATGAATGAAATAGAATCACTGGTCAGTTATGAAACCTTTATTTCAAAACAACAAGCGTATCCGGTTATTATTAACAAAGATGCCCGGCAGTTCCATCTTCAACATCCGTGGTCCAATATATCCACATTTTGTAAACCTTCCTTTTCACTCTTGCTGCTGCCCTTCTGTAACAAATCAGCCCAACACTCAGTGCCACCCACTTCCACCCTGACTCTCAGATTAATAAATATAATGATGTAACGTTAATTAGTAAACAGCTAAAGCAATGAACTTGCCTTTAGTTAATAATGGTTATTATTGTCTGCAATTGAGAATATAACAGCAGGATGCAAAGAGCGTACAATCACACAACATAATAATCATACACACACACACACCTACACACATATAGTGATGGTACAGTGAAAACAGGCTGTTCCTTCCCCCTCCCTCCCTGCCCTCATATCTCCTCTCCTCCTCCTTCTCACCTTCACACTATCTCACTCTGTCCCTGTTTTCCTCTTTTTCACCTTCGTCCACCTCCTTATCGTACCCACTCAATCGCTCGCTTTCTCCTCTCCTCCCCTCGTCTCCGTTTTGTCATTTCACTATCTCTCCTCTCTCAGGTCCTATCTGGTCCTATTTCCTGCTTCCTCCGTGCCTCTCCTTACCTTCCACTCACCTTCTTTTCATCTCATTTTTAGCGCCTTACTTTTGGCTTTGCCCTCCGCATCTTTCCTGCTGTCTTTATGTTGCTTTTGCTTTTTCTTCTATCATATACTTTTCCCCCCTTCTATAATCTTTTCTCATACCCTCTCTCTCTTTTGCCATCCTCTCTTCTGTTTTCTCTGGTTTTAATTCCCCAATCTTGACTTTCTGTCAGTTTCTCTCCTCGTTTTGTTTTCACTCTGACTCTGGAGGCATTCGATGAGTGAAGTAGAAAATTGTTCGCTTGGGCTTCTTCTCATGGATATGCTTTTTTTAGTGTTTTATAATTATACGTATCTTCCTACCCGTCAGGCTTTGGTGATGACACCTATAACAACTGGAAACCATCCGGAAAGTGGAAAGTTTATTCCACCACACGGTGCCATAAATAGACTAAAACAGCAGAGTGCTGCAGTACTGCTCTAAAACCTACTACCCACTGAGACATGGATGATTCAGATTGTGACTAAAGTTTGAAGAACAACTAATTGGGCCCTGGTATGGGGTTTCATCCATCCACCACTGGGTCTCTAGCAGCAGCCCAGTACAAACTGTACTGCAAAAAAAAAAAAAAAATCACATCACAGCCGCAGACTGTGTGAAAAGGATGAATGCAGCCACCATGATGTCTAACACTGGTTTGTGTACTACAGTTTTGAAGCCTTAAGTTTAGTGCCATTGCTGTTGCTAGCTTGGCTTCTTTGAAGATTTTAACAATACGTTGTAAGTTGTCAGCAAACGTAGTGCTAGCTGGCTTGGTTAGCATGCAAAACTCATTATCAAACTGATAATTAAGGGGAATTTAATGTGTAAGTAAAGAGCAAGCTTAAAGCAAAATACACTTATTTGAGCGCATCACCATGCATACAATCTAACAATGAGCAAGATAAAACAGCACACTCTGTCAAGTATAACTTAAAGCCAAATGAAATAGACGAGTTTGTAAAAAATAAGTAGCTATCGATAAAGACATTCTCCCTCTGTGGAATTAATTGTATTTATCTATTTATTTACTTTTAAGGATAAAATATTTCCTACTTGTTGGGAGATTTGGGATCTCTGTTGATATGTTAGTCCTCAACCTTCTCATGAAAAACAAACATGCTCCATATAAAGGCACCAAAATATCACAGTTTCCTGACTTTTGGAGTACTAAAGCATCCCGGTGTCTTAAATCTCCCTTCATAAGGTCTTCTCCATGCTCCCAACACACACCCACACAGGCCTGTACTCACGTTATCACCATTATCACTATTCCTTATCCAAACACATCAAATATACCTGAGCCCAAAGTGACCCCTGACCTCCTGACTGCTCCTCAGACCTGATTCTGAGATCTACTCTTACTCACTGTCACTTTCATCAAGTTCACTGTGAGGGGGTCCTCCCACAACAATTGTGTCCATTTCCTGTAAGTTGGTACAAGTTCATCTTAGTGCATGGTTTGACTACTTATATATGCCTTATATATCACTAAGCACGGTCAAAAATGTTAATAAAGAGGTTCTTCTGAGGATCCCGATCCCGGACATCTCAGTCAGATGATCAGCTGGGTATTAAATCCTCCAAGTGCCTGATAACAAATGTGTTGGAGCAAGGAAGAACCCCAAACAGTCCCCAGAACAAGAGCAGAGAACCACAGCTTTAGCTATTGCCCCCAGGAAAAGTGGCCTAACTGCAGCTTTGTCCTGAGGCAACAAACCAAAAGGATGTTGTTTTAGTAAATAAATGAAATCAAAACCCATCTTTAAACAGACAAATATATTTCTTTACGTAGTAATGCTTGAGCACATATATTTTAATATGGTTACTTCAATTTTAACATGTACAAAAATGATATCACTGCTCGCAGTACCTGGCACCGTGGCCTGTGCAGCTTTGGTTCCTGGAAGGATCTCTCTCCACCACCACTCAGAAGGTCAAACTCTCTTCCACTCTTAAATTTATTGAATAGTGACACGTGTGGTGTCATTAAATGAAATTAAATGACTGAAAACTTTTAAGAGACAGTATAATAATTAAAACTGCAGTTTTCTGCCACAGAGGGTTAGGATTATTGCACAGAGTTTCTCAGTGACTTTATATCAGAGGTGCCGGGAAATAGCCAATTACATGTATGCATGAAATTAGGAGTAGCTGTCTGCAGCTGGGCACTGTGTAGTTAAGTGGATTCTCGCCATCTCTCAGCGTCAGTCTTTCGTTCTGGACTGTATAAACATGTCCCATTAGCCTGTGGTACGATATTAAATTCACACTGAACTCTGAGCTGACCCACTTTGGTTATCTAACTCCATCCATCTACCTTTTCATCTTGCTCTGTCTTCCCCTACCTCATCACCTTCTGTGTTACAAAATACCTATGTCATTGCAGATTATCAACATTCGTTTTATTCATTTTCTTTCTTTCTATGCGCTCATCCCTTCTCTTCTTCACTGCCCCGCTCTCCTTTCTAATGAAACAAACTCAAAAACCCTCCCTGTCGCCCAAATTGCACGGTTGCTTTTGGACATGAGTAAGATGCATGAGGGGAGAGCAGCACTGGATATTATCATTGTCCTGGATGTGTTCTTCTTCTTCTTATCAGTCAGTGTATTGGGAGTCATAATTTACTCACTCACTCGCAGCGAGGCGCAGCGGATCTCACATGACAGCCTCTTTGAAATGATTAATCGCATTTCCTCCACTTATGCATCATCTAAAGTAACAGAATAAACTCAAAGAACACTGACGGGATGTTACGCCTGACGATGGACTGCAATTGCATTTCAAATGGCATGGGTTCAGAGTAAATTCTGTATTTACTCTTTCTCTAAACTATTTCTTGTCTTCACCTGTGTAGCTATGGGTGGCCATTTCTCTAATGAAGCATATTTATTGGAGTGATTTGACATTTATCCAACTTGATATTATAGCCCCTTGGTGGACATTGGACATTGTGGACATATGGACCTGACATCCTTGACTTGCCTTTCCTTTGGCCATCCCTCAGTTTCAACATACTGTCGAGTCTGAGATGCAGCTTTTGCAGTTTCTCAGAGCACTGCACGGTCTGACTTTGGGGGATATGTGCTATGATGTAGTATATGTAAAGAGATTAGCGAACATGTTGAATGCTTCCTATCTTGTGAATACTCTGTCTAGCTGTAGAATGGTGGACTTTGGATTGTTTAGAAATGCCCTTATAGCCCTTCCCTGATTGGTGGAGAGAAACAGTTGCTTCTCTACAATCATTGCAGATGTTTTTGCTCCTTGGCTTTGTGTTGCCTGAATGCACCAAACCAGAAAACTGCCAACATTTCTGCTTTTATACAGGTGTATTTGATTATCAGCACCTGGTACTTATGGAAGCAGTAAGGGTATATTTCTGGAAATGCATTTTTGCTTCTTCTTTTTTTTTTGAATAAACAATGATAATGGTGTATATTACATGTTGTTGTTCATCTGCAGTTGAATTAACCTAATTTTAAGACAAGGACAAAATGAATTTATTTATTTTATTAGCACCTTGAGGCGAATGTTGTTGTGATTTGGTGCTATATAGATAAACTGAACTGAATTATATCCTGATAAAACCTTTGAAATCAAAGAGGGTTTACTTTCATTTTCACATGACTGCGTGAGTAAGGATTGCTTGTTCTTGTGGAATATGTTATTATATTTGAAAAGGCTTTTACATCATAAACCTGCAGTATTCAAAAACCTGCCAACAAAAGATACAAAGACTTAAACAAAAATAAGCTTTAAATTTTACATTTAAAAAGACAGAGAGACAGAGATTAGAGAGACAGAGATTAATGATACTGGTATTGATTTTCTATGCTAGACATTATTTTTAACTGACAACAACCAAAGTAATAAGAATAAATACATGCCAGCAAGAAAATGAAGTAAATTTTGGGTTTTGTATATTATTATTTTTTTACTCTTCAGACGTGTTTGCAGTACCTGAATCTTGTTATCATCATTTTTTTGGTATATTGCCTCCTGTCCTGCATTTGGAAGCAATGCAAAGTGTGATTAACATCTTAGCCGGGTATGTTGAGCCTAACATCACAAAGGTGGCTAGATCACCATGATTACCACAAAGCCTGGTTCATGTTCACTTCAGTAATTCTTTCTTTATTCTGAACTATTCTCTCTTAACTGAGAGAATATTTGCAAACATACTGAGCTGCGCATTGATGATAGCACTGAATGAACTGATGATGTAAAATCTCATTAGTGTAAACTGTATGCCTTACAACGACATGGGAATTGATGTGCATTCAGGTAATGATGCAGAAAATGTAGAATTCTGCTCGTGTTTAGTCCTGATGGTATACAAAGTCTGTTTTACACTGCATTTAATTATAAAATGTAAAAAAACGCCGTTCATAGTCAGGTCCTTCTGATCTCAGGCATCTCTTTTCTGCTGCTTTCACTCCCTCCCTCCCTTTATTTCTTTGTACTTGTCTCATAGTGCTGATTCCTAGACCGGAATGCTTACTCCACACGCCAGAGTCGGGCCCATTAGCTGAGACTAGCACACTCCTCTTCCTCCTCACTTCCATTAACCAGCCAATCAGTTAATACAGGTTGAGTCGCCATGAGAACGAGCCAAAAAAAAGAGCAATCATCTAATTAGCTTGGACGCTACATCAGCTCTCTATATCTTTCTCTGCCTATCTTTCTGCAGAAGCCTCTACCAACGCCACACACACATACACACACATACATGCACACACGCGCGCAATCACCATTCTTTCTTTCATGCACACACACTTTCACATTCACAGTAATCCAGGGCACTGAGAGCTGCCCTGTCCTCACACGGGCTCTTAAATTATGTAGCACCATGTGACCAAATGTTACAAAATGCTTCTCTTTATCACCTGACACGTTGTGTGAAGCTTTTTCATTTTTGTTCTGTTTGGTTTTCCGCATGTGTGTGTGTGTGTGTGTGTGTCCATCCATGGTTAAGTCAGCAGAACAAAATCAGTGCGGAAGAATCCCTTTTGTTGCTTCCTGACATGCAGACATGCAAGTTTGCAACAAAACAACTGTACTGCTCTGAGTTATCATCCTGTTTTATCTCTGTTTTTGGTCTCCACCACATCCTATAAGAAATATGTGGTTCCGGATGTACTAAACTTTCTCAAAGTTCTGATGCTGGTCTCAGTCTTTGTTGATAATTTAAGTGCTGCACGGCTACTATACAGTAGGAAGCAAAATAAACAGCCTTTTTGTGCTGTAATTATTTCTTTTTAAAAGTTTGCTTATTATCTAAAACAGGATATTTGAAAAACAAGGTAATAACCCAACCCTGTTGTTTCCCATCTACATGATACCCCTAATCGAGTAGATCTTTAATTCCAGAAGTACATGCCATATTTGACAGCATTTCAGAAGCTTTTCACAGCACACCAGTTTTAACTGTGTTTCAGGTTTCCTGCCAGAGTAAAAAGCCAAAGTTTACTTCAGGACTATTCTATTTCAGGATCTCCTCCAGTGGGTGAACACATGCAGATTATCAGTTAAAGGTCAAAGAAGGATTATTAGAAATGATACCAATAACTGCTTTCATATGTGGATGGGTGTCTGTGTGTGACAGAGTAGGTTTCTTAGCCCTTTATCGTATGCTGGGATGGCTGGGATGGAGTTCACAAATACACACAATAAATGATCAAACTAAACCTACATTCTTGCTGGTTAGAGACCCCATTGTCACTTCTGGTTTCTCTTTTCTCTGTAAATGTTGCTTCATTTTTCAAAGCTTTCAGTATCCAGGGCAGAGGTTTGCTGATTGTGCAGGTTGTTTTTATCACCAGCCTGCCTGATGGTCCCATAACAGCGCACTCACACCTGGAGGTTTCGAGTCACAATCATAAATGAGGTGCTAGGATAAGAGCTGCTTTGAGTTTTTTGTCATTAAATCTATGTTTGGAAACCAAAGTTATGATACTATGGAAAAAAAATTAATAATCTAATAATTTACTATACTTTAAAAAACAATCATTTAAATGGACCACCAGTAGATGATGGCTATATATGAGGCATGTTACTGCATATGACAGCTCAAAGCAGCTGAATTCATTTACAGGCTTTGCTTTAATTTTTAAAAGTAAACGTTCTCACATTTTTGTGGGTGATAAAATTTTTCCTGTTCAGTTTGGAACCTTTTTTTTTCATTGCCTGGCAAGTTTGGACTGCAGGCTGGCCAGTTTAGCAACTAGACTCTTTTAACACTGAGCAATGCTGGGGGAAAAAAGCATGTGAGTAGGAGTGCTTCCTGCATTCAAAATAGTTTTATTTGAGGTGCTCTTTGGAAGTGATATCAAATTCCTATTCCAAAAAAAGTTAGAAATCTCCTACAGCGCTCACAAATCCGTGTTTTATTCACAATAGAACACAGAAAACATATCAGATGCTTAAACAGACATATTTTATTTAAAAATAATAATAATAATCATAAAACTATTAGCTGGGAATGAAAAAGAGTCTCTCGGAGAGGCAGAGTTTCTCAGAAGTAAAGCTAAGCAGAGGTTCACCAAGAAGAAAGAAGAGAGGTGACGATCAGTGAACAGCAGTATGGGTTCATGCTGTGAAAGAGAACTGTATGTGATTTTTGCTTTGGGAGTGTTGATGGAGTAGTACAGAGGAGAAGATGAAAAAAAACAGTGTTTTTGTGGATCTAGAGAAAGTAGATGACAGGGTGCCGAGAGAAGTGGGTACTGTATGAGGAAGTCAGGAGAGGCAGAGAAGTATGTGAGAGTGGTGCAGGACATGTATGAGGTCAGCGAGAGATTGGTGAGGTGTGGATAGGCTGACAGATGAGGTCAGGCAGCATTCTCTGTGGACTATGATTTTTGCAGAAGGTATCGTGATCTGCAGAGGGTGGAGCAGAGTCTGTAGAGGTGGAGGTATGCTCTGAAAAGAAGAGGAATGACAAACAGTACGTGTGTGACTGAGAGCGAGACAGACGAAAAGGTGATCATGCAAAAAGAAGAGATAGTGAAGATATTAATTTAACTGACCATCCAAAGTAACAAACAGTGCATAGGAGAGGGGAAGAGCAGAGTTACGGGATAGCAGTGAGACCTGCTATGATATATAATTTGAAATTATATATTATAATTATAATTTGACAGTGGCACTGACAAAAAGACAGGAAACAGAGCTGGCACTGTTAAAGATACTATAGACATCATGGACGAGAAGTCAGTGAGGCAGAATTGAGATGTTTGGACATGTGTAGAGGACGGACAGTGGATATATCAGACAAAGTACGTTGAAGAAGGAGCTGCCAGGCAGGAGGTAAAAAAGAGGAAGACCTCAGAGCAGGTTGATGGATGCAGTGAAGAAAGATATGCGGAGGGTTGGATCCACTGTGATGACCTGCAACTCAAGCAGCCAAAGGAGAAGAAATATGTCATATTATAAAAGCTGACACGATTCTGTTTTTAATATGATTTCTATGTTTGATTGTGAATAAAATATGGGTTCATGAGATTGGCACATCATTGCATTCTGTTTTTATTTATATTTTACCACGTGACTACACCTGCAGCTACAGCAGTCAATGAATAGAATGAACTACTGCTGGCTCCGGAGGCCTGACACTCAACTTTTACTTTTGTCAATGATGGAGGACATCTTTTCAGTCCAGCCTCTCTGGATTGCCATCATTGAGAATGAAAATTCCAGTCTGCATTCAAGAGAACCACTTCATCTTCAGATTCAGCTGAATACAATGAATCATTTATAAAGCAGAATTGTTTTTTTTTCTCAAGTAGGCCTACCTCACTCAGACAAGTTGTCACGATGTCTGCTCCAAAGTAAATCTAATTTTAGTGTAAAAGTCTCGCTGCCCGCGGTCTCAGTTAATTATACTCTGTTTTCATTTTTTCTGATCCGAACTTGAACGGGCCCTGATCCCTCGCTGTTGTTTTCTCTCTACTTCTTCTCACACAGCTCTGTTGCCTTGGCCTGCTGAGTGAGATGAAAGAACGGGGGGGGTAGAGTGAGAGATGGGGGGTCGTCATTTCAAGGGGAGGTGCCAGGGCTTCCTGCGGGGTAGCCTGTGTGAACGCTACCTGAATGACAATGCTGCGCATCAGGGCCTCAGCACGACTCCCTCAGCAGCGCGTACACACTCACTCACCCACACATACACACACACTTGGAGGAGTACAGTCTGGAAAGGCTGTATGCCCATGCAGCAGCAGCAGCAATAACCGAGGCATGCCAGGGTGCAGAAAGATTTTTTTTAAAAAGTGTCCAGCCGTAACCTTCCGCTCCGTCTGTCCTCATCATGAATAAGTGATAGGCCAGCGTGTCATGTGTCATCTGACCCACGGCGTTGTTTCCGTGATTTCGCAAAATCACAGCCAGGCTTGTCCACCAGCCCCAACCCCACCCGAGCATTTCTCCACCGCCACCCACCTCTTCCCGACACACTCTCTCTCGCTGTTAGTAGCCTCCAGTCTGCGGGAAGCAGATGACGAGCAAATCCAGTCATGCAGACATTGTGACGTTGAAAAGGCATCTTGGAAATACTAGCATAACTCGGAGCCTACAGCTGGTGGCGTGTACATACATTATATGACCTCGGGTAAGACTGCAATCAAGCTAGAAGTAATATAAATAACTTAAAACTCATTTGGGGTCGTTTTTATCATAGTCCCTAAAGATTATTATGTGTAGCATTTTATTTATTCACGAGATTTATTTTTGTATGATCCATACTTTCCTGTAAACGGCTGAACAAATCCACCGACTCGCTGCTCCTCTTTTTACTTTATGTTTCGCAGTGTTTCCATTTGATTAGAACATGCCTGCATTAAACTGTAGCACCAATCATTTCTGCCTTTCTCGATAACATAATTGGCTATTTCTAGTTTTTCTTACCTAATATCACCAGTCTGTGAAAATCTCCAACTCACGCCAGAGTGCTGACACTCAGTTCCTTGCGTGCAATTTTCATATGATGACCAGTCCTGCATTTGCACACACGGGAGAAAATTAAACTCCACTGTTTTCCTGAAGTTTGGTGAGACTTTTTTGGCTTTGTCTTTCACCGTTTGCCTTCAGAATCTTCCCCAAAATACACCATATGGCCCACTTTCAGTTCTGCGCGGACTGTTTTTTTGTTTGTTTGTTTTTTGTTGTTGTTTTGTTTGTTTTTAGAAGAGATTCAGACCTCCTAATGATGGGTGGTTACCTGCCAAAGAAGCTGGTAGAGGAGACAAACAGCAAGCAGAACTTGCAAATAGTTCTCAGTATTTAACAGATGGCAGCAGGTACAGTAACTAACCCACCCTGAGCAGTAATCTCCTTCCAAAGGAGTTGGGTTGGAGTCTGGTGCTTTGTACTATTGTTTCAGCACTTTGGACAGCGCCAATAGGCCTTTGGAAGCGTGTCAGTGCCTATTTCAGGACCAAGGATAGCATCAAAGTGCTTAAGTGACCAAACATCTTATCTTCTTTACAGACCTATAAATAAAAAATACCTTTAAAAATTACTTTGAATGGAATTTCTTTTTTTTTCCTGCTCTGGAGGGGTGACAGCTTGGTTGGTTTAGCCCAAGCAAACAGATTGCTGAATCGCTTCAAAGACAACTCAGATGCCAGAGCCAGACTGACAGACGGCCTGGAGGAAGGGAGGATTGAAGGGAGATAAAAACTCTTTCAAATTGTCCTTAAAATAACCGTACGTTCACAAAAAGCAAACACTAAATTCCCAGCTCTCCCCCTGGCAATTAACATGAGAGGTTTTATGCCCGCAAAAAGCATAATCACGGTAGAGGGTAGATTTTTTTGGTTGTTGTTGTTGTTGTCCGCGGAAGTCCATTTGAGTTTAAATGTATTGTTAGACTTGGCTTAGTACAGGATTACATAACTGTTTGTACAGTTGGATGGGGGGGGGGTAAAAAGTAGTTGCATAAGAATCTTTTTGATAATAAAATAAATAATAATCATCCTTGTACATACTGAAAGACTCCTACTTTTATTTGCTGGAAGGCTAGACTGAAATTGTCTGGAGATAAATTCCTTGTATATGCCTCAAGCTCCTCTGTGCCCATGGCAAAACCTTGTGCTCAGCCGGGTGGGTTTGAGTAAACAGTGAACGAGGCGAATTGGACTGCGCCGTTGGTGCTTTTGACACTTGGCTACTGACAATAGAAGCCTTCCGCATGTGTGTAAAGTCCAGTGATCCTAACATCGGTGGTTTCATGATTATCGTGTGTATAAGCCCGTGGGAAATCAGTCTTCCAGAAACCTGGCTTATTTTGGCCTTCCTGATTTTATCTTCACACACGTAAAGTTTTTCACCCACTGTGCTGAAAGTTAAGGCGAGAGATGCCGTACCTAAAAGTGTCGCCCGTACATCTCCGTCGTGCGCTATGGGGAGTGGGCTGGAGAGGGGGAGGCTCCGGGGAGGCGCCGTGCGTCGTGCGCTGCAAGGCTTGGCCACCGATATGCGCGCGGCGCTCGGTTCCCGTTTGACTGATCAGATGCTCAGCACGCGGCTAAACACCGACGGCTGACTGAACTCAGGAGAGCCACTGAAGCGCTCGGCTGGTCGTGTTTCTTCGTTTCCACGACTGCTCTCCACGGAAATACAGCCTCCGGACCCGCTGCGCGTTGGCTCACGTCCCCCTTGGGGGTCGAGGGAGGAAAGAAGTAAAAATAAAAATAAAAATAGAACGATAGGGAGAGACCCCTAGAGAGAGAGAGAGAGAGAGAGAGAGAGAGAGAGAGAGAACAGACGCTGGGCTCTGGCTCTGCGGGGCTGGCCGCTTCTCTGTGGTTCGAGGAGCCTCGAGGGCGATGCTGCTGGGCGGGGATCTTACACAGTTTCTGCCCGGTGGCGGAGGAGAAGATGCGAGCTGCAGCTACAGAACACCCGCAACGCCACCGTCGTGTTTTCAGACCAAGAATTGATGATGGTGATGATGCTGCCTCCCCCAGCGCTCTTTTTCTGCTCCTCCGGATCCCTTTCGCCCGGGATTCTTGTTCTACCGACACTGGATTATAGATGATTGCTGTGGACACTATTTTTTTCTTTTAATTTCATCAACTCTTTTTATTTTCGGAAGCGAAGCGCAGGGAAAAGACATAAATTGGCAGTCTGAGGACCGGTGTATTTTAAAAACGTTTTTTTATATATATATATTTATTTTTATTTTTATTTTTTATTTTTTTGCGTCTCCAAGTGCGTGCAATCACGCCCAAAATCGGCGACCGACGCCTTGGCGGTGAGGAGGAGGGGGGGAGAAGAAGAAGACGGAGGAGGAGGGGGAGGAGGGATGCCGCACCGTCCATCACCAAATATCAACAAATGTCACCAGGCTCGGATTTTGGGGAAGCCCCCCTCGGCTGGCGTTTGCGTGTAACTCGAGCAGCAGTGTGGTGGCAGTAAGAGGCTGCAGTGGGACTTTCAGCCGCGACATATCAAACGTTGCAGATCTATGGCACAAAATTAAATGAATTATTAAAAATTTCATTCGTATCTATTTCTATTTTTATCACCGCCGGGGAAAAAAGAGGTGGAGGAGGACTTGGGTAGGTGGGGGGAAGACAACTGCAGATCCTGTCAAGATGCACTAGGCTGGTGAGAGAGGGGGGGAAAGACGCAGTCTCAAACTAGGATAGCCTACTTAGTAGAGATGATCGCAATATTTACTCAAACGCACAGCTATGCATCTTTATGGCGTTATTCTAGGATGATCGGTGTTTTGTTTGCCCGATGAAATGCAAGAAGCGATTCGCTCTTGGAGAGGGTTTTCCTAACCATAATAAATAAATAAAAATAAACACACACAAACAAACAAACAAAAAACAACATCAACAAAAAACGGAATGTCTTACTTATCTAAAGAGGGAAAAACGCCGATTGTTTGACAAGATTTTCCCTTTTTTTCTGACAAATTTCTGGCCACCACTTAAAACCAATCAGTTTTTTTTTCTTTTTCTACAAGAGAACTGATTTTCCAGAAATTCCAGAAATACATCCCTCCGTTTCCCATTCATATTCCAAACACACGATCACAGACACCGTGCGCTCTCCCTCTCCTCTTCACCCTCCCCTCTCCTCCTCCTCCTCCCCCTCCTCCCTCCCTCTCCAATCACAAATGGAGGTATCTTCTCGGCGCTGAAGATCTGGGAAGGAGACAGAGATAGAAGGAGAAGAGAGACTCGAGATAAGCCAGAGAAAGCCCAACTCCATTCTGCATGTGTGTTTGGAGCCGAGGCTGATGGGGTGGTGGCATGTGGAGGTGTCACTCTGAGGTTCCCCCCCAGCACCTTCCTAACCTCTGGCGTTTGGTGTCTGCAGAATGGCGCGTTTTGGAGACGAGCTACCCAACAGGTATGGAGGAGGAGGAGGAGGAGGAGGTGGTGGTGGCGGTGGTGGCGGGGGTGCCGGCGGACAAGGGGGCCCCGGCCGTGGCGGCAGCAGGCAAGGGGGGCCCCCCGGAGCGCAGCGGATGTACAAGCAGTCGATGGCCCAGAGAGCCCGGACCATGGCCCTGTACAACCCCATACCCGTCCGGCAGAGCTGCCTAACGGTCAACCGCTCCCTCTTCCTCTTCAGCGAAGACAACGTGGTGAGGAAGTACGCCAAAAAGATCACCGAATGGCCATATCCTTTCATAGCAATGCCAAGCAGACTGCCAAGGTATCGCCGCTGTTATGTTGTGTGGTGTGGTGTGTTGGAGTGACTGGCTAGGTGTGGCCTAGTGTGGTGTGGAGTGGATTGGTGCTGAACTAGCCAATGGAGGATGGACGCCAGAGCCGGTGTGGTGATTTGCAGTACGATATACAGTGTGTGTGTGAGTGTGAGTGTAATATGTGATGGTTTCCGTTTTCTCTTTGCAGTACTGTGAAGTGTTACATGCTGTGTTGGTCTCCAGTGTGTGCGGTGTGTGTTTTGCGGTACTTCACAGAACACATGATTCCATCTCGTTCTCTCTTTTCGCAATCGCTGCTGTTTCCTAACCCTGCTGGCCGCAGGCTTATCTGAGTCCACTGATGGAATGAAAGATGATGTTGATGATGATGGCGGTTGTCATGACACCGGCAGTCGCAATCATGTTGATGCTGCTGCTGATTAAGATGCATCTTGAATAGAGCATTTAGCTCAAACCTGTTACTGAACTGAACTGTGTGTGTGTGTGTGTGTGTGTGTGTGTGTGTGTGTGTGTGTGTGTGTGTGTGTGTGTGTGTGTGTGTGTGTGTGTGTGTGTGTGTGTGTGTGTGTGTGTGCGTGCGTGTTTTCGGTCGTTGTAGTCAGAGCTGAGTGCTGATGTCAGCATTTTGAAGGCTTAAGCACCATGCAACCAGAAGGGAGAGGAAATGACTCTCTCCTACTCTCCCTCTCTAATTACTATTGACCATATATGGGTGGCCTATGGCTCATCCAACAGGACAGCATAGGAAAAAGCTGTAATTGTCAGGACAGGTCGGTCTGCTACTGTTGGAACACTCTCATGCAGCCCACTATTATATCTTGTGTATAAAAAAAAAAGAGAAAGGAGATGAAGCATACAGTACAAGTTTGAGACTTTTTAGGTAACTGACAGGAAATGAGTGGACTGAGTCTTTTTGAAGTGGGCCAGCTATGCTTTTTCTTATTTCTTACATATATTTTTCCTATAGGGGTAAAGATATCAGCACTAGCAGCATGTCCAGAGTATAGCCTAGCTCATGTTAGTTGGATAAGCGGTTCAGAAAGTGGATGGATGGATGGATGGATGCTGTAATAACGGTGGATAGCTTCAGGCAATGTGATCGGCACATGTGCAAATATTCTCTATGAGCCAAAACTTCAAGTTTCGGACGGTCTTTGCACTCTTGGCCCTTTTTGATGTCAGAGAGAGCAGAGCATCTCTAATCTAACACCTCTGGCTGTTACTAAGCCCCGCCCACCTGCTGTTCACATCTTAGTGTTGCAGGGGCCAACCGACCAGAGCAAAAATAAATAAATGAATCAGCTGTGAGGGGAGTGGGAAACTGAGCTAAAAGCGCTTGTTTCAGACAGAGCTGAACTGAGGGGCTGCAGGAAGGCCTAGTATAACATAAATAAGGACTATTTTTAAACTGTGACTCATGCAGAGCTACTCAAGTCAAAGAATAACAATTAGCAAAATGGAGCTCCTTTAAATCGAAACTGATATAGCAGCAGTGACGTCACGATACAGCATTTTCAGGAGCTGCAATAGTTTTTAAAGACAGAAAATAGAAACACGCATCCAGGCTGACTCACTATACTATTTTCTTTCTAACCTGGAGAGGCTTAATTTTCTTATTCATTAGTTCACCACTTGTTTTCTTAGTAAAACAATAAATTATTTAAAAACAATGTTAGCTAATATTGGGGGGGGGGCTCTTTGCATGTTTGTATTGTTCATAGCACTAGTTTTAAGTATGTTGTTACTTAGACCAGCTGCCTAAATTCCATATTCAAATCATAAAATCATAAAAGAAATTTAACAATACATATAAAAACATCTTGGAGATCAGCTGATTAATTAAACTGCCAAGGCTTTTGCCTTTATTTGATAAAGCACTGCGGGAGTGAATAGGACATTCAACAAAGATCCCAAATCGTATTAGAATCAGTGATTTAGTAATTATATGGGATGTAGACCACTAATCCATACAGATGCATAAGTTATAGCTCAAACCTGTCCAGTAGTCCTGCACTGAAACAGCTTAGACACAGAGTTCATTTGAGCGAATCTTTTTTTCAACTCCTCTGTTGTTTCTCACTTTGCTGTTAGTCACTTTTAGTTGGAAGCAAGATCTGCAAATCTGCCATTCACCAGTTTTTGAAGAGGTATAGTTGGAGTTTCGGCAGTTGCTTCACTCCAAGTGTAAAATGCAGTTTAGACAGAAGGCACGGGAATGTTTTAGAAGCTTTTATGTAACATTTTTATAACATTTGTTATGCTTTTATGCAGAATTAATTTTTTTTCACTATGTTAACATTATAGAGGCCAAATAAAATGGTTGGTTGGTTAATTCAGTGGTTCTGAAACCTCTCCTGCAGAGTTCTCATTCAGAAATGAGGTTATTTTCAATCCTCTGATCCCAACTTCCATAGACTCACTTGCAGGCACATCCTTTTCTTACTAACTCCTCTAGATTTTTTGATATTGCCCCGCCCACCCGGGGCGGGGCAATATCAAACAGTACAAAAAACTCGTTGTGAAAGATGTTTGTTTTGTTTTTTTTTAACTTATTTGCTTTCTCATAGTCAGTTGTTAAAATTTTGAGTAGAATTCAACCTATATAGGAATTTTAAGACTTACACCAATATTTGGTGGTTTTAAAAGCCAATATTCTGAAATATTGTCTGCTATTTTTTTTTCTTTCAGACACACGAATCATAACCAGATTCCTCTAACATTTGTTATACGTACATATTTATGTTCCCATTTACACTCTCTTGCTGTTTATGATGTTCCAAAATCACGTTGCCAACAGGGATGTTGCAGATAAACTATACGCAACATCAAGACTCGGCACATAGCTAAAAGTAACATCAGCCTATCGATACGTCAGTCAGGCTCTGATTTTAAGGAACACGCTGAATTTTGGTCTGTTCTGTTTGTGGTTTCTTTTTTGTTGTAATTATTTTTTGTGGTCACTACCGTTACCTGGTATTTCTTTTCCAAACTCGTCCATGCCTTAGTAGCGATGCAGAACCACGATTCATTTGTATTCAGCCCACAAGCTTGGGAACCACTTCGCAAATCAATCCATGGGGGAAAAAAACATTAGTTTCAGCCCCTGTAATGAATAAGCCTTACCATAACAGCATAAAGTTCCCTCCTAGTTTGTATTAAATGCTTTGATGGAAAGACAGTTTGCGTGGAGAAATTACATCAAGTGTCATATTTAGTCAAAGAGGCTGGCTGATGGTGAGAAAGGGTGACTTACCCCAAATACATCACCTACCTTGCTCCTAACACCACAGGTCTTTTATGGTGAGCTTAGAGTATGACATCCCTTATGGGAATTCTTCCATCTAGTTTTTAGTGTTGTTTTTAATAGTTTTTGCAGTACTTTTTACAGCATGATTGTAACTATTAGAGGGGAATGAGTGTTTTAGCTCATTTAAAAGAAAGAAAGAATTTTCATACTAACTGAGAGAATACAGAGTAACTACTCTCACAGGGCTTTACTCCCTGAGCTAGTCTATTTTTAGTAGGTAAATGATGTGAGAGCCAGGTCACATGAGAATGTGCCTGTATGAGAGAAACAATTCATTTGTGGTAGTGATGGCGGTGGTGTGTGTGGTGTCTGTGTGTGTCTGTCTGCGCGCAAGTTTTATTATCGTGCTTTTATGCTTTCAAAAAAGTCTGATCACTAATATTCTGCAACAGAAATGGTGAAAGAGCTGTCTTTTTTATTAGAGTCTAAAATTAGCCAAGTTAGAATCTGTTAAAAAAAGAATCTGATGAGATGATGATCAGTAACGCTCCCTTCACCAGTTAGTTTTAATGTTGTGTACATTTCCTATAATCTGGTCTCACACTAAGCAATTAGTGAAAATAAAAAGACATATAAGATACCCAGTGGAGAGCGGTGCGTGTTCAGAGGGTGAGGGGGGAGATAGGTTTAGATTTATTAGACGAGAGAGGAAATGCTGTGTTTTGGCAGAGTGCCTTCATAAAGGTTCTTCATATTTCTGCCAAAATGTTTTGGCTGTTCTGCTGGAATGAAAACATTTTATTTTTTTTAGGAAATCCATCATCCTACAAAAATAGCTGAGTTTGCTCTCACTTTACAGCCTTTGTTTCACCTAATGTGTGCTGTTTTCAAGTGGAAAATGTTTTTACCATTAAATAAGGCATTTTTAATGGTGTTACTGTGAAATGAACATGGGAATCATGTCTAGGATAATGGGCAATAAAGTTTCATTCTGTCTTAAAAATTGTTAAAATGTACATTTAGAAACAGAGGGAACAAATGATAAGCAAAGGATTCAAAATACAGCTTTTAATAATAACAGTTAATGTCCAGGCACCATGAATGGGGGCAATACCACAGGACTCAGGACTCAGTGTGGTGACATGGAACCAACCTCGTAGGAAGAATCAGACTGTATTGGTTTCCCCACAAGAATCAGCACAATAGATAAGTTAGTTTTTAAAATACAACCATAATTAAAAAAAACATATGACTTTCTTTAGCATGAACAATTGTGAGGTTATTTCACTGATTGTAGAATTTATTTTAAGTTGTAAAAGCTAAAGTCACTTGAATCATTGGTAGATTGTTTGTTAGATATAGGGATTTAATACATTTCCAACTTCATAGGAAGTGTCTGTATGCTCTTAGCGTTTATTCCAGTTTTGGTATATAAATGTATACTTTACTTTGTAAAGTAACTCTGTCTTTCACAGTTCCTCTCCAGTCAACTGAAGCTTTGTTTTCCATCTAAGTGTAACATTTTTATTCCTCAAAGATGTTATATGGATGCTATGATGGAGGTGTAGTGTTACAGACAAAAGGACTATAATTCAAGGATTCAAGGTTTTCAGTAATGAATCCCACATGGGTGGTTTAGTTTTATAAAGAATGTTAAATATCAGAGTTAGGGTTATGTAATCTCAATGTAATTTTTGATTTTTTTAGTAACTCAGCAAAGATGTAGTTGCGACTCAAAGCTTTGCAGATGACTGCATCTTGTCACCAGGGGGCAGCATCAAAAATATGTGGAACAGCTGGCAAGAAGGGCTGACGTTTTTTGGTCCTTTGGCTAAGCCTCTGTTGTGAACAAGACAGAAGTCATAACATACAAAGAACTTCTTGTAGTGGAGTGAAACCAAGTGTTAAAAACAATACAGACTCTTCACCACAGACATTTGTCCGCGGTTCCCACATCTGCCAAGAATGCTTTTCTGTACCTGAAAGAGTGAGAAACAATAGTCTTTCCATATTTAAGTCTCTAAAAATAGAAATACAACATTAAGTGAAAATTTGTTTTGACCCATGTGAAGCTATCAGCAAATGAGATCACATTTATCAATTCCAACGGCCAATTTTTAATGATTTATTTCATAGGGAGTGTGAAAAAGACTTCAGTCCTTTTCACACAGAAACACTTCAGCCCATCGTTAAGTTTCACTAATGAGCTACTTACCTACATTTCTAATTTACCACCTTACAGTGTCCTGTCCCATTCAAGGGTGATGACAGCAGTACATTTTATATGCACTTATTCACATTTTCACTAGAGGTAACTTAACTGTGCGTAGGTAACAGTGCACAAATTACTCATGGCGTCAATTTCAGTGCACTTTCACCTGCTCAAGTGTGCCAAATAAACATACTCATTAGAGTTTTCTGTCCAAATATGCACCATGTGGAAGCATCTTTGTCTGTTTTTACTGTATATCAGTTGATTTTTTTTTCCATTGGAAAACATTTTCGAATGCAAAGAACATCCACTTCCTGATTTAAAAGTGCAGTGAGCATATCCCAGCATGCCGCCATCTGTACAGAGCCAGGCTGTGTTGGCTGGCAGGCACTGTGGCTTCTTCCACCAGAGACCCAGAGGACTTCATTATACCTCCCTCCCTTTCCTTCGCCTGCATTTCCCCATTCCCTCTCGCCCTCCCTCCCTCTCTCTCTCTCCACACTCCTTTCATCTCCTCTTCTCCACTGCACTTCTCTGCCTGAAATCCAGTTTTAAATCTTCTGTCCTCCATCTTCTCTCTTTTTTGCCTTTTCTTTCCCATTTTATCTTTACACAGCTGTCACTCTGAGTCTAATTTAGTTTAATGTAGGGTCAATATCACCAGAGTGTACAAAAATACATAGAAGTGTCAGAAGTTTTTGACCCAAATGTAGAACAGACTTAACAGAATTTGTGTTTAACAGGAAAAATTAAATGCAAATGAATGCATCTTCAGGAGCTGGGCATCACATCAAGAAAAAACAATCAGTGTTGTGAATTCTCTTGTGCGCTGTCGTTAAACCGCCGCAGACAAAGAGGGCGCTACAAGATGATGTAATCTAATAGTGCCAGAAAACAAACCAAAACTCTGCGGGAAACATGATGCAAATATGGCATTTCTGTCCTTTCATTTAATCATTTGGGGGAGTCACTGGAGACAGCATCCCCATAGATCCATCTCGTCAGATCCAATGTTTTTATATGTGCAGGGTGGTTTTTCTGTTTCCATCTGTGTCATTTCATTATTTTTAATCAGTACCTTTACTAAGGTGACTGGTTTGTTTGGCATCATGACACAAAACAGGAGTTTCTCTGTTGACAAGTGATCTGTCCAATAAATGCCATAGGAGAGCTAATAATTAGCTAACCAACATCATGGGCAGGATTAACAGTATTGTTAAGAACTCCTTAAACTGTTTAGAAAAGATGGATGTGGTTTCTGGGTCTAAAAAAGTGAAGCCAGTGTAGAAGTTACAGCGTGTAAAATTTCATTTCTCGATGTCAGTAAATTAAACTCAACTGAATTGTTTTCTTACCCATCCCAATTCAAGTTCATGGTCCTAACGAAGGTAGTTGCTGTAGGACAAAAATGTTTTAGTCACACTAGAGAGAGAGAAAATATTAAATGTAGACTGTATTCTATAATGTCCACAGACATCTAATGTGTTTCTTAAAGAAAATAAATATATACACAACATATTTTTACCAGATTTTTATAATGTCAACACTTAAATCAAGAAATCAAAGACAGGTATTTTGTGGTATTCTATGTTTTACTGCTGAGTAAACCTAAAAACTCTGGGCAGTTATCTGCTAGTTAGGTGCTATCTGTGCTGTCAGTCCACTGCTTACTTCAGGTGTCAATGCCCAGTGAGAAGAATCGACATCTATTTACTCTGGAGGAGGCTATAAAACTAGGAATCCAAAGGAATCCAAAAAGAGTCAATGAGTCAGTGAATCTCACTTCTATGCGATGACAGCAACACTGTGGTGAGTTTTTGAGGACATGCTCAACTTTTCTGTGGGTAAGTGCTGCTGTTTTTGCCACTGTTAGCCTCTGTTAGCTTATGTTAGCCGCTAATAGCCTGTGTTAGCCGCCCTTAACCTGTGATAGCTGATGTTAGCCTCTATTATCTGCTGTTAGCCAGTGCTAGTGAAACTTTCTTTGAAGTGGCTGTAACATTGTGTGACTCGGACATTTAGAGAATGAATTCTCACATAATATTTGAATATAATCAAGCTTTTCATTAGAGGGAAAGTGTGATTTGTAGAACACTGAAGCCTAATGTTAGCTGCCATAATGTTATCTTATAACCAGCTGTTGTTATTTAGCCAGCTCATTGTCAGCTGTTTAACTTGCTGACAGTCAGGAATAAATACATGTTTGTGCACATTTGCATGTGTTAGAGCAATGACATCAATTGAGGAGATGAGGCTTGACGTGAGAATACGGAGGATAACATTTTATTAAGATACCAGTCATTTTGTCACTGCTTCGGTGAAGGGGACCCCTTCTTGGATGATAAAATTTGCCTCTGCACGCAAACACCTATGAGTTTCTTGTCCTCTGCCTTTGGCATACAGGCTATGTGATCAGTCAGTGATGTCCTTCATGGCCACTGTATCTGAGATGGCAGGGCAGTATGCCGACTTCCAGAACCCGGCATCCACTCATACGTATTTTTAATGGATTAATTCCAAGAGAACACATCCATTTGTTGGAAAATATAATTACACACTAATCAATGTATATTTGTTACACTATGCTTTTTTTCTATTAAATGAACTCAAAAAAGGACTGACTGTACCTTTAAAGTTACATTCTTTCTAATAGTCAGCAAGGAGCAACTAAGTATAAGAGAACAGCCTAGGTTCCCTTTAACCAAGCCATCACTATCCATGCCATGAGTTTCTGAGTTAACTATCTCAATTGCTATTTAAATTTTTTATTTATGATAACATATTTATCACTTTGTAATTTATGGCTTCTATTGGAGTCAGAAAGACAAAATAACAAGAAATGCTTTAGTCTGGTCCTACTTTGTCACTAACAAATGGGTGATGGGACGGTTTAAATCTAATATTAAAAAAGAAAAAGCAGAAGTGAAGTTGGGTTGGAGGAAACTTATTATGTGGTAAGCTCCAGACTATGGAAGAGTAGAGCTGCCACCCAGGTAAAAGAAAAATAGAGCCATATCACGTTATAATGTGAAAACTTTATTGTTCTAACAATATACTTTTCATGTTTGTACAATATAGCATCATGTAAGTAAAATATACTTTTCACGTTTGAACAACATAATATAACGTTATTATAATATACATAACTATCACATTATAACAAAAAAATTTCACGTTCTTAAAATATGAATACTATTTTGTACGAACGTGTTAATTATATTGTTTGAACAATAAAATTTTCACGTTATATATTTTATTTTTCGAACATGATATATATGTTTGCCTTAAAACATAGTGAAGTGGATGACAGTGCAGATCAGAGTTCGAGAAAATGGCTCGTTTATCGGAATTAGTTAAGTTCTATTTTATGCTTGGATTGAGGCATGGGGAGATTTTGTTATAACGTGATAGTTATGTATATTGTAATAATGTGATATTATGGTGTTCAAACATGAAAAGTATATTGTTAGAACAATAAAGTTTTCCCATTATAACGTGATATACTTCTATTTTTCTTTGGGGTGGGTGGCAGCTCTACGCTTCCGTACCAGACTGCATTTTTTAAAATCTTATTTTATTTACTTTTTATTCTAAAGCTTGGCTCATAAGGGCAACTGCAGGCACCCACCACCTGTCTTCACCACAGGATGTCTGCAGAAGTAGACATAGGCATAAAGAGGCTCAGGCCACAATTTACATGTGCACATCAGGAGAACTGCACATTAGCCACATTAAGAAAAGGAGAACCGACGACAAAGCAACACATTAATCACATGCCGCCAAAGCAGATCAAGTGAGAGACAGAGCTGCACTGATTAATGATCCTTCTACAGGGTCTGTAGGAAACCTTCTTACGACTTTTATTTCTTATAGAAAGATCTTTTTGGTCATTTTTATGATCTCGGCTTAAGCTGGCCTAAATTGGGCCTCAGTCTTGCTCTTTAGTGAGTTGTGAAAAGGGCTGGCTGTAAACAAAGGTAAAGGCGCACTAGATTTACCTTGCAAAACAGATCTAGAGCTTTCGAAAGAAAAGTGACTACAAAAAGTAATTATCATTATTATCTTGTTTTCATAGTGGTTTAAAGCTCAAATCATAATTGAAATTAAAACTAGATCAGTCGCTCGTTTTACAGTCCTAGATCTGGGGTTCTCCTTTTTTAATATTCAAGAAAGCAACTAAAACTTTTTTTAGCTACTGTTTTGTTTGTTACATTTTCCTTTTCTTTATATCATATTTAATGCTTCAGTTACACATGTTATTCCTGATATTACGACAGCCAGTGACATTTATATTAGAGTGACCCATTTAGTTTTTCTTTAACTTGGCAAGTAAGAAAATGTGTCTCTATATGTTGTCAAAGTAGCATACCATCAAACAAGGTGACAGTGTCGGAATCTCTCTCTCTCTGTCTGTCTCTCTCTTTCTCGCTCTCTCTCTTTCTCTCTCTCTCTCTCTCTCTCTCTCTGTCTGTCTCTCTCTCTCTCTATCTTACCATCTGTCCAGGGCATTTGTTGTCTGTGTGGGTTTCACACTTTCCCAGCTGGGTCCTGGCCACACTGCCTGGTATCATGTGAGGGAAAGATATGTGGGGAGAGGTAGCAAGTGTGAGGCCTTGAGAGAGATTAAAGAAGATTAAAGAAAAGATTAAAGACAGCCCCCACCCCTCGGCTCCCCTACCTCCACCCTCATCCCCCCCAAAAAAATATAAAACAGCGATCAGTCAGTTCACCTGTTCAACATATTGTTAAAGAAATATCAGAACATAGTTAAAATTGCCCTGAAGAAATCTCATGTATATAAATAACACAATGTTCCCAAGGACTGTCTGTCATTTTGTTGTCAACTCTAGTTGATCAACAACTAGTGATCTAGTGATAAAACATTCATCTGAGATTGCAGTTCTCTGAATCTGTGTGTAAATGAGCATCTTCGTGTACAAACGTTTTCATCCATAGGATTCAAAAGCATACAAAACGCTTGTCTCAACCAATAATATTGTCCCAGGTGGAAGGGAAAAGTTCAAGCATATTTTATTTGTCTTTGCCAAGCAAGACAAATAAAATATAATAATGTAGATGGATTACTGTAAAAGTGTGAAAATGAGTGCAAATACTGTCATATAGGAAATTATTATATCTCGGCTTAAAGAAAGCTAGGGTGGCTGTGGCCCAGGTGGTAGACTGCTAATTAGAAGGTCTATGGATTGATAGCCAGGTCCTCCAGCCCACATATCAACGTGTCCATGGGGAAGTTGCTGAACCATCAGAGTGTGAGAGCTTGTGTGTGTGTTGGGATAAATGAGAATTTTAATAAGAAGTGCTATATGTAGAAAGGATGTAAATACATGTACATTTAACTTGTGTTGTTGAGCACCTTACCATCTCTACGTACTCTTTGACATGATACTAGGTTGCCATATGAGTATGCACAATCTGTGAGAAAGGGGCAAGATTTTGGGTCCCTGAAGCTTTCTTGGTTCTGTTTGTAGTTCTGTTTGATTGCATTCAGGTAACCAGTAAAGAAGGATAGCATTTTATGAGGTTGAACTGTTTAGCTATTTAATTTTTTCCTTATTTATCCCCATTCATAAACCTTGACAGGCAGTTGGAGGCAGAATTGGCCTAGAGGCTAAGTAAACACACGGGCTGAGGGCTTTCCAGAGATCTTCTCTGAGTGAGAGGTTGACACTTTTACATCGCTACTGTGTTATTAGACAGAAATAAACAGGAAGTCTGTAACATGTACACTATTTGGCTGAAATCATCAGTGTTGGGACTAACGCGTTGTTAAGTAACGCGTTACAGTAACTACGTTATTATTGTGGTAACGAGCACGGTAACTAGTTATTATGCCAAAATCAGGAACGCGTTACTCGTTACTGGGATTTAGATAGGCTCGTTACTCGTTACTTCGTGTGGTGGATATCGCGGAGCTTCCACAGATTCAGTAACATTAGCAAGTGGTGGAAGCCAGCAGGTGGATGAAGGAAAAGGGAGGCAAGAGGAGAGACCCGAAGCGGCCGCCGGTCCGCGTGTCAGGTGAACTGAGCTTCAGGTAAGAAGTTATGACCTGCAGTCTATCTGGGTCAGATATAAACCAAGTTTAGGTGGAGTTTATTTTCGGTATGCTGACATTTTCGTACTGCGTGCTAGCTAGCATGACGGAGTTTCTATACAGCTGGGTGGGTGCTATGTTACTGATGTTGAACTTTATTTTGTTCATACGGTTAATTATTAGAGTTGCCAACCGTCCCGTAAAAAACAGAATCGTCTCGTATTCAGAGAAAATATTACGCGTTTTGTATTGAGGTGAAAAGGAGCACAGTTTGTCCCGGACTTCAGCTACAATGAAAAAGACACAAAGCTGAATCTGCACAGCTGCCTCTTCTTCTCTCATTCTCTCCTCTCCTGTTTCTACTTCAATCCAGTGTTGCCAACTCCTCAGTAAGGAAAATCGCTATTGGCTGTCCTAAAAGTCGCTAGAAGTCGCTAAATGACGTCATCACCTAATTTGCATAATTGGTCACGCTAATATAATTGTAACCTATGTTGTTGGAGAGAGAAACAACATCGTGGAAGAGACCTAAAGTGAGTAAAAAACGTCCTAAATGCATTTAGAGTTTATTTAGAACTACAAATTAAATTTCTTTTAGCAATTATTGCTTTTTTAATGTCACAATTCCAACCCTGCTCCTTTACCCGGGCTTGGACCGGCAAAAGTGACCCGAAATAGGCACTCTGGTGGAGTTACTTTGTGTGTGTGTGTGTTTATAAGTAGTTTTAAACCTTGTGATCCACAAAACAGCATAAGAGTAAAAGATTAAAAGAAGAACTGACTGCGTTACAGCACCCGCTGCTTGTTGAGAGTAAAAGCGATACGCGCTTTCACGTCTTTTTTTAGCGACTTTTTATAGAAAAAAAGTCGCTAGGGGGTCTGAAAACTCGCTAAATATAGCGACAAAGTCGCTAAGTTGGCAACACTGCTTCAATCACGAAACTGATCAATGATCAGCTGATCGGCTTTTCTCTCTTGTTTATTTATCGCCCACTTTGCGCCAGAAAGAGGAAACCAGCGGATGTCGCGTTAAACAACAGCAGCACGTTTAAGCTTGATCAGCTGTTGTTAGAATTTATTTAATATTAATTGCTAGTATCAGCTGATGTTTGCTGGAGCCACAGCTGTAAAGCTGCTGGTCATGATATCGGTTTGGTTATCTGGTGAGAGGAAACATGAAGATGAAACCAGGAGATGTCCTTACTGAATCATCAGAGCTGAACAGGTGATGTAGAAACAGGTTTACCTTTTAGGTGACATGAATGAGTTGAAGGAAGTTATGAACTGTTTCTGAGAGACAAATAACACCAGGATCCTTTTCTAAGTAGCTGACAGCTGGTAACTGTGCAGGGGCGGGTCTAGCAAAGTGTTGCCAGGGGGGCAGGTAGGGCATTAACAGGGAAAGGGGGACAAGGAAATACTTTTCTTTATTATTCTCATTTAAAATGTCTCGCTTTAAAAAAAATAATTATCTGAGTCTTACAACAAACAATTGATAGATTGATACATATATACCATCAGAACAGTGTACATCACTGTCACAACAGTGTTTATTTTCATTCAAAGGCTTTATGATTTTTCCTATAATGGCGGGCCGGTCTCTAGTCAAAATGCCCGGGACTATTTTTTTGTCCCAGTCCAGCTCTGTATGCAAGCTCATCTGCAGTCTGGTGTTACCTACATCTTCCTATTCAGAAGGCAGAATTTCCAAGTTCTGAGTACAATCAAAAGCACCACGACTGCAGTTTTTTGTGTTGGATGTAAAAAGCAGGCTAGAATCATGGCGGCGGTCAACGACGGTCCAGGCGTGATTTCTCTCGTGGAAATGTGCACATTATTTTTTCCTTTCTATTGGTAGGTGGCACAGTGCACTTGTGGCAAGTAAGCAAGCTAGAAGACTGGCAAACTTGTTGGGTATCCAGTTACGGAAGCAACACATTAACAAGAGAATTCTGAGTAAAACCAAAGTTACTTTCCCTAGTAACTAGTTACTTTGAAAGTAACGAGTAACTTGAAGTAACTGAGTTACTTTTTTAGAGAAGTAACTAGTAATGTAACTAAGTTACTAATTTAAAGTAACTTACCCAACACTGGAAATCATTTTGGTTTAACCCTTACACGTGCAGAAATAAACATGATGTATGGATCTGCACACACACACACACACACACACACGCACACTGATGCATCAGCTCGTGGTTTGGCTTCATCTTTCTGGCATGGACCAAGCAGATCTGTTCAGATCAGTCCCGGGTGATGGAGGTTCGCATGGCTGTGTATGTGTGTGTGTGTGTGTGTGTGTGTGTGCATGTATGGGTGGGGGCAGGTGATACTGTAGCACCTGTTCAGCAGGATCACTTACCTCAGGGGGCTTTGCTGCATCCCAATACACACACACACACACACACACGCACACACACCTCCACACACACACCTCCACACACACACACGCACACACACACACAGTCACAGTCAGTGCAGCCCAGTGGTTGGCAGAAAAAAAGCACCATTTGGGACATTCACGCTCCAGTGTGCAATCTCTCTTTCACTGTCTGCCTTTCTCTCCCTTGTTTGCCAAAACACTGCCTGGTGACATAATGGCACATTTGATAATGCTGACACTATTACATTACAATAAAAAAATAAGGTACCAAAAAGGAAATATGCTTGAACAACAAAGGGGAAAAAAGCATGCGTCTTTTAAGAAAAATACAAAAATGAAGCTAAAAAAAGAGAAACTTTTACTCGTGATAGCATATATAGTGCAGCCCTCCATGCAAGTTCATCTTTACTAGATACAGCATCCTGACAGACAAGCACCATAGTAATAGATGTTTTGACAGAACTCTGCTCAAGATATGTGATCCTCACAGTCAATTCTCTCAATGTGTGAGTGTGAGTGTGTGTCTGTCTGGATCTCACTGTGGTGAAATGTGATGCCCCTGCTGTCCTCTCCTCAACTCTGAGTGTGGGCTCTCGCTCATCTATGTGTGCGTGTTTTTGTACATGCGTGTGTTTGATATCTGTTGCATGTCATGGACAGATGTGCACTTTAAGAAGTCAAGATATAGAAACTAAACAAAATGCAAAAAGCGAAAGAGAGACACTCAATCACTGAGTAGCCTGTAGAGAGGGACAGTGGGACAGTGGGACAGTGGACTAGAGATAAAGAGAATAGAGGAATAGAATAGAATAATCCTGTAATTGTCCCACAAGGGGAAATTTGGTTGTAACAGCAGCCAAAAATACACATATACAAACAAACAGTACACAGGACACAGAACAGAAACATACACAATTTTTCTTACATATTTACATTAAGGACAATGGTTACTATATACAGAGAGTACTGTACAGTTATTAAATAAAAATAACTACAGATAAGGGGCAAACCAGGTTGTAGTGCGAACCAGTTGATTAACTTATTGCAGTTACAGTGCTGATGTAAACATCTATGATTGTTGGGAGCAGTTCTGATTGTACAGTCTGACAGCTGCAGGGAGGAAGGACCTGCGGAAACGCTCCTTCACGCATCTAGGATGCAGCAAGAGAGGGGGTTGTGTGAAGTAGGAGGAAAATAGCGAAGAGAGGAAAGAAACCAATTGAAGGAGGGGAAATAACTGCAAACAGTGATGGGTGAGAGAAGAGGAAAACTGAAAACAGGAGAAACAACAGCAGAAGTGCAGAAAAGCAGTGACAGAAATGTGAACAAAAGGAGAAGAAAGAGTTTAGCGAAGACAAATATTACTGAGTAACACATTGACCTCACTGGAAAAACAACAGCTGTTGGTTTTTCAAAGGTATTTTATATGCACTGCTTAAAAAATGAAGAGAACACTTAAATTGCACATCAGATCTTGATGAATGAAATGTTCAAGTTGAAAATCTTCACTGACATCATTGCGTAATTTTCTGAGAACAAAATCATGTAACATTGGTCTGTTGGAAATCATAATCATCAACTCTTTTATGGGTGGATTGAAAGTCCCACCCAAAAAATCTTAGATGATTACGATGTCATTGAAAGCAGACATCTCAGCTGTACATCTGTGTCTTTGAGAACAGAAACCCCACCCAACTGCTGTTCAGACCACCGTTCTATGAGGGGCATCCAATCAGAGAAAGATTGGTGTAAAGGGAGGAAGAAGAGAGCTAAAAATGGTTGTTACAGAAACTGGATAAACACAGTGGATGCACCAAGGTCCAGTATAAGATAAATAAACATTATTACAATTGTAAATCAAAATAAAATGCACAAAAAGTTGTGTAATGTCACTCCTTTTATTTTGGCTTTTTGCCATTAATGAAGTGTAGAATGAGAGGAAAGTGTGTAGAGTGAGTGGTGGATCAGATGCAGTAAATAGTCTGGGTCAAAATCAAACCCAGGTATCTGCAGTGAAGTCACAGCTGTTAATGTAATCAAGACCTAAACCTGTAAGCACCAAAACATTTGGTTAGGCTTAGGAAAAAAAAAGTTTTGCCTTTAAATATCTCAATAGCTGATGTAAAATATCTTTTTAGATATCTTTTTAGATATTTTACTGAGGTATTTTTACTGAGGCTTGCTGTTTCAGCCTGGTCTCTACAAATATCTGACAAAAGAAATAAACCGCAGCTTGTATTAAGATCATTAATCAAAACCATTTCAGCTTTTCATCAAGCAACTTGGCTACAACTGATATGATCTGCTGCTGGCAACTCTTGTCATTTACCACCAGTGAAAATGATGGTTGAGAAAAAAACTGCATGAAGAGAGGCTGAGAGAGGCAGAAAAAGAGAAGACAAAACAGAGGAAGACAAAAAAGATAAGTGAAGGTGGAAAGTAGGTGGCGAGTGGTAAAAAGACGAAGAAAGGGCTAGAGAAAATAGAAAGGGACAGAAATCTGGAGAAAGAAGGACAATTGGGGAGCTATAATGTTTCCCCCCATGTTGAGTCACTGATCTACATTCAATCTGCACTATGTGAATTATTGATTGGCCTTTAGCCAGCCTGTGTGTGTGTGTGTTTGTGTGCGTGAGAGAGAGAAGGATGTGTTTGCTGAAAAGCACAGTGGTGTTTTCTTTTTTTGCGTTTTTATTCTATTGATGCAGAACGGGGGACAGGTAGAAGAGGTACAATGGAGCAGACTGATGGACACACCCGTGCTTGTTCGCACCCCATCTCATTCATCCATGCACACATGAAGGTGTGCATAGAACACAGAGAACATATACACACATAGACACACTGACAGATGCGTAGAACAAACCAAGGAGGCAGCACTGATATATAAATACGAAGCGAGGAGCTGGTGTTGAAGGAGACTGGGACTCTTTAAGCCAACCCTCTACATGCTGTCTTCTCAGGCCAGATGAACCCGACATTACCGCGGTCCACCTCATAAGAGTAGGTTCAGTTTTTACATTTTCTGAATGTTTGGATTCAGCATTTCTTTAGTACACCTGCACAATGTCTGCACTTGCACATCAGGAAATAGATGTTATTACTAGGCAGTTTCTCAGTGTGGGTGGTGTTTCTATATTTGTAGGCTGTTTCATCTCCCGCTCTGTAGTCTGCATCTCAGGTGTCCAAATGATGTCTTAGTCATCTTCTGAAAAATCCATTATTCATTTGTTTATGGGAGGCGGTTAAAATTGGCGGTTCGTTGTTGATTTGGGTAAAGTGATTACCCTGCGTTAGTGAGAAGCAGCTTGGTGGACTGTGATATGTATAACACACACACAGAGAGAGAGAGAGAGAGAGAGAGAGAGAGGATGTAAAGAAGATGGTGTGGAGGAACTGTAAAGTGAAATAGAACATGATGTCCCTGAAAGGTTTTTCATCTGCTCCATGCACAAAACCTGAGAGAAATCAATTTCCACGGCAGAAAGGGGTCACGTGGAGGGCATGTAAATCCAAATAGGGAGTAGTTGAATACTTCAGTGTTAAGGCGAAGTTTGTTGGAGCATGGGGAAAAGAATTTTTGATAATATTGTTGCTTCATAGTTGTATTTTTTTCTATTTAGTTTGTTCAAGCAGTCAGACAGACTGGTATTACTGGACAGTATTATGAATTTTGAGTCCTGTAATATTAATTTTAAAAAAATATAAAGTACAAGTTCATGCCATTTAAGGTATTAACAAGTCAGTTTGTGAAATTTTTTCACTTCAACTGTGAGCGATAATGTTGCAGAGTGGAAGGATTTAGGAACTGAGAAACCATCATACTTTGGCAAATCGTCCTACCCGTATTACATGATGGTGACTTCTGACTAAACCTAACCATAACCATAACCATAACAAATATTTACAATGGGTTAAAAAAAAAAATGAAGCAAATTTGGGTTTTGTGTTGTGCGCATGCGCAGCGTATGCGCAGAAACAACAGGTAGGATGGTTTGTGAGGTAGGATGGATTCCCAGAACACCGGGAGCTTGGTAACAGGGGTTTCCATGGCAAAGCAGCTCCTGTAAGTGTAATGTCAAAATTCCCAGGTATTTCTATCAACACAGTGTATATATAAATTAAGTTTCTCATAAGCAGAAGAGGATGGATGGATGGATGGATGGAGTTATGTCTCATTGTGTGTTATGAGCTTGTTTGTAATAGTCTATGGGCAATCAAAACTGGTTGTTGCTGGTTACTAGTATGGCGATTAATGTTGCCTCATTCAGATATGAAGGGATCACTTGTTCTAGACATCTTTTTTAAAACCCCAAGAAGCTTTTCACCCTTCTTTTTATGGACAAACATTCATTATTATGGATGCTTGTGGACAACTTTACAATTGTTTTATTTCATGTCATTATAAACCAGCTAAATGAACCATATTGTTTTCTAATGAGTCATTTTTGTGTCTGAAACATGATAGTAAGTCTAAGACGGTTATGTGACCAATAGAAAATAGTAAATAAGAACATTTTTGAGCAGTTCACTTGTTTGCCTTCAGAGTTGTGATTACTTATTGTTTTTTCCTGTCTATTGAGACGGCACACTGAATTAAGAAGTAAGCAGTTTATTTACTTTTGCCTTCAGGAGATTGTAATGGCGTCTTTCAGCTGTCATTTCTGGAATTTTCTAGAATATTTATTGTCTGTGTAAGACTAATAATGAAAAAAACTCTGTAAAATACAATATGGGTTCATGGTGTAAAAGAAGACCATCCCTCCCTCCATTCCTGCCAGTCTGCTACTAATAGTTATTTTGCCAAATTAATGAATGGTGGTGTCAGGAAATGATCACCTTAATGATTCTAATTATTGTAATTGCGCTGCAATTGAACATTATTCGAGGTTTCAGATAGATAATGGGACGAATGGTGTGCTGTGAGTTTGATATGTGAGGGCTGTGTGGGGCTGGGGGGACAGAACTACAGAGTGATGATATTACATAAAAAGAAAAAGCACTGCCAAAGCTCTCAGCTGCTTCTCTTCCTCTTACTCCATCTCCTTTTCCTCTCCAGTCCTTCCTGGCCGGTCTCCCCTCCTCCCTCTTCCTCCTCTATCTCTTCCTCCACTTACACCCCTCACGGCTCTCCTCTGTTTTGCTCTCCTCATGTCCCTCCTCCACCACGCCCCTCCGACCCCCTTCCATTTTCTCTCTGGCTGCTGTCAACTGCAGTGTGGAGAGCAGATTGGAGCAGTGAGAGACAGTGAGGGATAGAGAGAGAGAAAGGGAAGAAGATATGCAGAGAGAAAGTGAGGAATGCACAGTAAAGGGTGTGTGTCTGTGTGTATGTGTGTGCTTTAAGAAAAAATAAATAAAAAGTAAAAAGGGAATGAAGGAGTAGTGACGGTCTCACCGTGTTTGATCTGAGCTGGTTGTATGCCCTGAAGCTATTTGATCTATCTATCTATCTATCTATCTATCTATCTATCTATCTATCTATCTATCTATCTATCTATCTATCTATCTATCTATCTATCTATAAAAAGTTATCAATACTGTGTTAGTTTTACATTGGATGTAACAGACATTCAACAAACATTCCAATGATTCTCGATGATCCGTCTTGGGTATCATCAAGATGTTTTTTGTGGCAAATGAGAAGCGGGTCATTGTTTGTTTTTGGCCAGCAGCGGTTTTTCACCTTGGAATTCTACCATGGATGCCATTTTTGTCCAGTGTCTTTCTTACTGTTGAATTATGAACACTGACCAGTTCTGGCAATATTCACCACTGTTCCAAATCAATAATGTGTCTCAAAGTGGTTCACTGGAGTTCTAAAGCCTTAGAAATGTCTTTGTAGCCATCTCCACACTGATGGATGTCAGTAACTTTGTTTTTCAGCTGTTCTTGAGGTTTTTTAGATTTTTCTATTCAACACGTCTTGCAGTAATGAGGCCTGGGTGTGGCTAGTGAAATTGAACTTGGCTTTCCAACTCAGGTTGCTTTGTGCTTTGCATAAAAGTGTGCAGTCATCAGAATTAGTACCTCCAAAGCTGAGGCCATGGTTTTCAGGCAGAATGAGTTTCTGATTCAACTGAAGGATGGAGGAAAAGTAAGGGATATCAGCTGATACATTGTTTGAGGCAAGGCTGTCAATTTACTGTTCATTCGACACTCAAATCCTCACCAGTGGCTATGGAGAGTGGACTGTGGAGAGTGATTGAAAGAATAAGATCGCATTTTCAGGTAACGTGAATGAGCTTTCTCTGAAGGGAGCTCTCCCTTAGAGATAGGGTGGGAAGTTCGGTCACTTGGGATTAGCTCATAGTAGAGTCGCTGCTCCTTTGTGAGGAGCAAGATGACATGGTTCAGGCCTAGGACAAGTAGGTAAGGTCACTGAAACGAATCCAACTAGGAGGAGACTCTAGTGCAGACCCAGGACACACAGGTCTGCACTGGAGCCTGCTTTGGCGCTCTTTGGAAGAGCTAGGAACAGGGAGGCAAGGGCATCTATGCTAAAGTGCTGCCTCCAGAAACACTGAAATAGTTTTTTTGTTTTGTTTTTTCATCACCATGTGACCCTTAGATTAGATCACTAAAATAGGAAGAATCTTGGTTTAAGGGTTTAAATCAAATTCACATTAAAAAATTTTTATTTGTCACAACCATACACAGTACGACATGTGGTGAAATGCTTATTGGTGTAAGTAAGTATTGACAGTAAGATTTACAGATTTACAGATTACTACAGAATTTACAGATTTTAACACATACATTTACAGTAAAAAGAATGTGCAAATAACGACTTATGAAAGAAATTATAAGAAGTGTGCAAATAAACAGAATGCGTGCGGTGATGTGATGTGTGTGGCAGAGTCCAGTCTTACACCTGGTTCAGGGCCTGAATAGCCTGGGGGAAGAAGCTCCTCCTTTTTGGCCTTAAGAGAGCGGAAGCGCTTCCCAGACCTTAACAGTGAGAAGAGTCCATTGTTGGGATGGGAGAGGTCCATCATAATCTTCCTGGCTTTGGTCTTGCATCTACAGCAGGTCAGGAAGCTCTGATTGAATGATGCATTCGGCTGAGCGCACCACTCTTTGCAGATCTCGTCTGTCCTGCTTGGTGGTGTTCCCAAACAAGGTGCAGATGTTTCCCGCCAGGACGCTCTCGATGATGCAGGAGTAGAAGTTCTTAAGCACCCTCAGTGGCAGATGGAAGTCTCTAAGTGTTCTGAGGAAGAAGAGACACTGGCGGTCTTTCTTAAGCAGGGTGTTAATGTGACAGGACCATGACAGGTCCTGAGTGATGTGGACACCCAGGTACCGGAAACTGTCCACTCTCTCCACTGCCGTACCACTGATGATCAGGGGCGCATAATTCCTCGCCTGCTTTGTAGTGAAGTCCATGATCAGCTCCTTAGTCTTGCTGACGTTTAGGAGGAGGCTGTTCTCTTGGCACCAGTTCTCCAGATTCCTAATCACCTCCAGGTAGGCCTTCTCGATGTTGTCAGAGATCAGGCCCACAACAACAGTGTTGTTAGCAAACTTGACAATAGAGGTGGTATCCGATGTGGCTACACAGTCATAAGTGTACAGTGAGTACAGCAGGGGGCTTAAAACACAGCCCTGAGGCACTCTGGTGCTGAGTGAGATGGAGGGGGAGACTTGTTTTCCCACCCGCACTGATTGGAGTCTGTCTGTGAGGAAGTTGAGGATCCACTGACACAGTGATGAGCTGAGTCCTAGATCCTTCAACTTGGTGTAAAGCTTAGAGGGAATTATTGTGTGGAATGCTGAACTGTCCACGAACAGCATCCTAACATAATTCCCTCTGCCAGCGTCCATGTGACTCAGGGATGTGTGGAGCAGGTGAGCTGTGGCATCGTCTGTGGAACGATTAGTCCGGTATGCAAACTAAAGTGGGTCAATGGTGGCAAGAAGTGAAGAAGTGATGTGATCTCTTATCAGTCTCTCAAAAAGTCTCCATGAAAGTTTTGAAGAAAACAGTAACTTCCCCTGATGTTTTACTGCAAAAACAATAAAAGTGAGGAAAAATCTCTCCATTAACTTTTTCATGTTGACCTTTAAACTTGGGAAAATGTGGAGAAAACAAACGTAAAGGTTTTGTCTTTACAGTAGGTGTTAGCATTTGTGAAATCAAAACAGTGCCAGGCATTGAAGCAGGCTGGCACACTGCAACATCAGCAGGCCTGCCCATCAGCCTGACAACCAATCTGCCACATTAGTGTGTCATTTGGCCAAGCCAGGGGGATTGGCCCTGTCATTCTGAGAGGGTGGGCCCTGGGTTCAGCATGGCTGTCAATCAGCAGGCCCCAAGGCAAAGATGCTGAGGAGGATGAGTGGATAACAGAGAGGAGAGTCACACTGTGTCAGAAGGGGACAAATGAATAAGTGACATGATGCTTTCTTTAAGTAGTGAGGGAGGATTTAATGGCCTCTGAATGTTCTGGAAGGGTATAACGGTTTGCCAATATAGTGAGTGATTTGTGATTAGTTTGTGTTTTCTTTCCACAACGAACCTCAACTGTAAAACCTGAAATTCAGATCTATTTTTTATGGGTTTTAAAGAATGAACCTGTAAAGTGTAGTCTTTCTGAGTTAGGTTAGCTTGTTTTTATTGTTTGTGTGGCCCAGGATGGAGGGAACTTGGAAGGAAAAGAACTGAAGAAGCAGCAGCATGATAGCCGCACCCCACTGACAGAGGCTAATAACCTCTGAGGTCGCTCTGGGGCAAAAGAGGTCAAACAAACTGACCTTCTCTTTATTAGCTACAGCACTTCAATGTAACAACTCACTCTGCCTCTTCTCTTTTTCTGTGGATGTTCTGCTCAAACTGTTACCATTACAGGACATGAACATTATTTTAAAAAATGAAATGACAGAAAAATTAAATCTAACTTTATTTAACATCTGATTGCTGTGGGCAAACTTAATTTTTGTTTTTAGAGAACTGAGTTCAATTCTTCATACTGTGTGACTGAAACTCTGTCACAATGTTCTTTGTAAAGGATTGCAGTTACTTTAATTGAACTGGTGGGCTGGATTGTCTCATCAGTGTCTGCACACAAAGTCACTTATCTCAGTCTATCAGCAGGCCTGCTACATTAGCTGAGGTCACAACGTCAATCCGCAGGTCAAAGGTCATCTGTTTGAAACGGGGAGGATGAGACATCGATGTCATTAAGTCTTCCAGGGTACTCTCCAGTCACAAAGCTGTGGAGCGCTGGTACGGTGGAAGGGACGGAGAGGGAAGAAGACTGATAGTGAAAGTGACTGAAGGTATTTATATTCATTTGCCTTTGAATTAAAAGACCAGTGATGCATTTCTAATAAATTTACTGAAGCTGTATAGGGAGAAAGTGCATAACATTTTGCAACACTTGAATCAGGTTACACATAACTGGGGAGTAACATTTCATCATGCACCCTGGCCCTAAATTGATTTTTCCAGACCAGAGCTATCCTATTTTTGGTTATGACGCTCAAACCCTCTTCTCTTTTACCAAGTGACATTTGTGAAAATTATAAGCAATCAGATGCAGATTTTTATAGAGACCAGTGTCTCTCCAGAAACATCACAGAGTGGCTTTGTATGGCATTATTAATATTATTATTATTATTATTAGATGTCATTCTTTAAGTTATATAAACTAAAATGTTTCTGCAGATTGGTGGTGGGGGGGTGGGGGGAAACTACTTTTTTCATTCTGTTACAGTGAAGAGATTATGTGTTAGGAAAAGGTGGAAAAGAGACAGAGAGGAGAGGACATAATTATAATTACAGCCTTTAATCCTCTGGATACACACATACACACACTCCTATACCCACACTGGGCAAGCTTTTAATTAACTATTTGGCGACAGGGGACTCTGGTATTCGGCTAATTATTTGAACCACACATCCCTGCACTTGTCTTCTCCTCTAAAATGGTTCCAGAGAGGCAGACAGGTATTTTTTTTTTTTGAATTTTTTTTTACTCTGAGCTCACCTGGTAATTGAAAGGTTTTTGTGTGTAGATCAGTATGCCCTGAAATCCCTTGAAGCTGAAGTCAAAATCATCGGGGACAACGAGCGAGCTAAAGTTAGGCTTATTTTCTGCTGCAGACTTATCCACAGTGTAATAAGGATTTAGTGTAAAAGGAGGACAAGGAGGCAGAATAACCGGCTCTCGTCTCCTTATTAAAGGTTTTAAAGGCTCCCCGACTTTATCTGTGGACACAATTCAGCTCAGTTTTAACACAGTCATATTCTAAGAGGGATTGTGTTTGCTGCTGGAGTTTACAGCAGAAACACAATGTGAAACATGGTAGAACACAATGAACACCAGATAAACAGACAATCCCAGGCAAAATGTTCAGTGTTACTGCCTTTAATCATCTATTATCTGTTACTATATTTTTCATTAAATATTTTGACAAAATTGAGTGGAAAACGAAAATATACAACTTCCCGAATAATAAATAGTATTAGTCTGCAAGTGATGTGTTTTTAATAGCTGGGTTAATATACCAAGCTTGTGCTGTATTTTGTTAGTCCTGTATATCAGTGTTTCCAGACCTTCTTTTAATAGCCTAGATTTGTGCCTTCTTTATTGAGCCCTACTTATTTTTTTTTCCTTTTTCTTTTTAGTTCACTAACCAATGTGATTTAATAGAATGTCTACTGAATCAAATGCATGCCACTTGCTAACAGTTTTATGCATTAATATTATATACAGAAAATTAGGCCATATACAGATGGCCGTTTAAACCTTTGTCAGTAAAAGACTAAAGCTGTTTTAAATGATTTTTGCTTGCAGGGGTCAAAATAGCTGAAACAAACTCTAAGAAACACCTCTGTCGCATGCCTTTCTGTTTACACATTGTATCCTTTCTAAGTGTTAATTGTCAGGGTTAATTATATTGTTTGGAATGTTTTTTGCTCTCAGACACATCTATAAATGTGCTGTTGCTCAGTTAAACACCACTGCAATACACCAAATAAACAAATAAATAACTTATCTTCTGACACTGTGTATCCATACAGAGCAGTACTGTGTTTGAAAAGGTAAAAGCCTGTGACTGAACTCTTTGTGTACCAAGTAATGCAACCATTGAATGTATAAACACACTGTCTTCTTAAATATTGCTGTGATAGGGTTCCAGTATAACATTCACATTGATTTGCTTTGCACGCTGACTGTGACTTCACTACATCTCTGTAGCATTTATACCAGCACTTGATTTTTGCTTTAGCTGGAAATTTACACCATAGCTACATCAAAACCACAACATCCCCCCCAAAACCCAACGCCGTAACCTGTGGTGTAACCTGACATGCACCTCCGACGAAATATGACTACACGACAGGTTGACGCAGTCCGCAGCTATTGTGATTGACCTGTTGAGTACCAGCGATTCCAGCGAGAGAATAATTATCATCATCTCAGTAAAAGGAATGATAATAATAGCGTCAATATAAGGATTCACAAATGTCAGCAAATTCCCGGAGGTAGATTGCTGAGAGTATTTGAGCTATAAGTATGTGAGGAAATGTTCACAGGAGTGGAAAAGCTTGAAAGACAAAAATTTTTGTTCCCAAACCAAACTATACCCAAAAAAAATGATGGGGAAAAAAGATCCAGCATTTTATTCCTTTGTATCATGGCTGGCACTGCATATAAAACACCGGGACAAGACCACACGGTAATTAGTACATAATGCACCAGCACAAGCATAAATGCTGGTAACTAAGTTGGCTGCTTACTTAGGTTATGCAACAAAGGGTCTACAAAGACTCACTGTATAAGTCTAAATCAGGCCTTAGTGCACGAGTGCACTGCAGTATTCTCCTGAATGATAGGTTCTGGGGCAAACCGCAAGAAGGTGTTTGGTTCAGCACTGTGTAACTGTTAATAAACTATTTCAACTAGAGACAGCAAGCAACCGCCTGCAACTGCTTACCAATCAGTCTAGGAATATACATTTTAACCGAGTGACAAGTGGTTGCCAGGGAACCGGTTGCAGACCGATCTCTAGGATTGTGTGACTTGGGCCTTACATGTTGCTAGGCAAAGGCCATGAAGACATTCAGTTGCGCAATATATATAATAAATTAAAAATTACATCCTGTACTTCTTTTATGTAAAAAAGTATAAATATGTCACATTAACTCGTTACTATGTTGTAGATTTGATGTTTTGTGAGATGGCAGGGGCTGACTAGCTGGAAGTAATGTTTACCTTGTTCACAGGTTTAAATAGAAATGTTTCTGGCCGATACTGCTCACACCACATCTCTCTGTACTGTATACAGTTACACGAATATGTTTTTGGACTGTTCACTGGTGGTGGTCAGCTGACCTTAAAAGCACTGTTAGAAATTGTTTAAGTAATCTGACTAGAATAAGAATTCATCACGTTTGTGTGATGATTGCGTGATGTTAGATCAAGAACAAATGTGATTCCAGTCTAGTAAGCATCAAATATCTGTGTCCATCAGTGTATGTGGATAAGTGTCTGTGGGAGGATTTGTTACACGTCTGACTGTGAGTGTGCATAAATGTGTCTGTGTAGGTGTGTGTATGCATATGTGTGTGCGTGTGCATTAGCGTGTCTCCATGCATGTGTGTGTGTTTGCCAGTGGAAGCAGCAGTCAGGTGGTTGCAGTCTGTTTCTAAATCAAATCTCTATGTGATTCACTGGGTTGATGAGTCACCACAGCAGCACGAGCTCAACCAGCCTTGTCTTCCAGTACATCCCCCCCAACCGCACACACAGTTAGTACTCTGTGTATCCTGTTCTATGTTTGTTCCCAACTGTACATTTTTTCATATGTACTCGCTTGTGTGTCTGGTTGAGTGTACACCTGTATGCGTGTGTGTGTGTAACTGTGCTAAATAATGAGATAGTGCTCTATTCTGCGGATGCAATTTGGTGACTAATGTAGAAGCTGCTGATGTCATGTGTTTGCTTCTCCTCATTTCCTGGACATTCATGATTTATCAGCCAATCACCTTGGGCACACAAAGACAGACGCAAAGACATATGCATGTGTGCACTCATTATCCATACACCAGTGAAATGGTGCTGGTGGTAAAATGTACCGGACATAAGCTGATGATGTGATGCTGCAAGTTGCTTTTATTCAACCAACCATGAGTAATAAGGAAGGGCAGAAAGTGGAGTGGTGTGTGGAGAAGTGGGATAGTGTGTGGTTCGAGGATGCAGTGTACAAGAGCGACTGAGAAGGTGTGAAATTAAACTAGTAACAGTAGTAGTTGTACTACTGGAGCTGCGCAGTAGCATGCAGCCTCTGGATCAGCAGACAGGCGAGCTAAATGCATCAATCAGAGTATAATATATACATGGAACCTCCAGTAAGCAGTTTACACATGGAGCTTTCTTGAATGTGCATCAAAAGTAAGCATGTAATGGAAGAATTTTCAGGGATGTACACTTCGTCATTTTCCCTACTCATGACTACTTGGATAAATAAAGTTTTAATAAAATTCTAAAACTGTAAAAAACAAACAAAAAGGAATTCAGAGCAACCACAACAGTGAAAAGAAGATTGTCGTTTCCTTCTGCTGCGATTAGTGTTTGGAGGCATCGTTCTGTAGAGGTGGGGAGGCCCTAGCACAAGCCAAGCCAATCTCAGCTGTTAAAGGAGACTTAAGCTGCCATTATACCCACCGCGCCGTCATAACACAGATCCAGCCATTTATACCTGTCGTTAAGGTGCAAGAAGCCGCTGTAGTTTTCTTCCAAATGATAGGTGTTGCCACTAATATACGAACTGATAAAGAGAAGAAATAAAAACTGGAAACTAAGACTTTGTCGAGCATATTTTTGCAAAGTTCTTTCCACAAACTGAAGTTTTCAAACAGTTGCAACATCTCCCCCTCTGAGTTTCTGTGTAGGATTATTAAAACTTCGGTAAAAGCCGACACGATCGTACACTTGTGTCCTCCACCCAGCTGCGACAGCCACGGCACAACGCGCCAAGTTAAATTAAGAGGTGCACGACCGGCCGAAGCACCACAAAGATTGTGTCTCGGCACACAATGATGTGATGTGAAAAAAGTCGTGAGACACCCGCAACACAAGTAATGCGGCAAGCATAAAAATGGCCTTATGTGGCCATCCAACAGCAGAAATTTCAAATCTGGCATTGGATAGAATAGATTCCTTTCTTTTGTCAGATTGACCGTATCTTGAAAGTAAGCCTTGCTGGGGCTGATGTCGTGAGAGAAAGTGGCATCCACCACCATGGTGTATGAAAAGATAAGTGGCATGTTCATCAAGCAAGCATGTCATATGTGGATCACATTTTAAGCCTTCATATCTTTTCAATTATACATCTTTTAATTGCCAGTTCGGCACAAATTATGGGCTGTTAAACTAGCCATGAAGATCAGAGAGTAGTTGGATTTTTTTAAACTGATGACAGCAGACACGATCATTTTTTTAGAGACCGGCAGCTAGGCTACAAATTACACCGTGGTGGTTTTTCCATGTATTTCTGCCCTCGTAGAGAGCATCATCTTCTGTAGTATTTATATAAAATGTTACATCAGGTATGAGTGCATATTTATGTCTGTATGTGAGTGTCCACAGGTGTGGAGCAAGTGACAGTGAAGGAAGGGCTGTTGAATGATTTGTGGCGAAGGTGAACGTTGTGTATTTGTGTGAGGCTGTAAGTGTGTGTGAGAAAGAGAAGACAGACTAGTCGCTCATCGCTTCTCCTGACAGTTTTATGACTGCTGAGCTTGCAGGACGCTCTTTACACATCAGATCTGTATGTGTGTGCGCATGAGTACTTTATGTGCCTGTGTGTGTGTGCCTGTGTGTGTGTGTGTGTGTGTGTGTGTGTGTGTGTGTGTTTTTCACTGGCTTTGACCCTGCCCAGTCTACCTGTAGGTCTGATGGAGGACAAAAGCTCAATTTTAATCTATATTTTACATGATTCATGAAAGGAGGCAGTAGTTAGCTAACTGTTTTACAATCTCAGGAAGGAGGTGGCTGCACAATAGATTTTTTCCACTTGCTCTTATAAACACTTGGAGATTCATTCTATGACAAGCTGGTGGTAGAAAAGTGAGAGCTTTTTTTTTAACCTGCCATAGCCTATATATTAATAATCTGTCATAAGCTATACTAGCATCATGTGTTCTTTCACTTTCTGTACCATTGTGGGTCTTCCTGTTACATTCTTTTCAATGCCTGAAACACACTCATAGCACCGAAAGCAACAAAGGCTGAACAAACCTATCTATAATGTGCCATTATATTCTGCTCAAATTCTTGCTAACCTTACAGAGCACCAGCAAATAAAGGTCTTTTGCATCTCTGGCATGGGTCTGGACACCACTCCCCATGAAATATATAATCCTGTAACAATGTATGCATTGCTAAACAACCACATATATTTCATGTTTGAGCATGCACTCTATTGTTGGTACTGACTGCGCTTCAACTGGCTGCCAATGGAGCTTTGTTAGTGTGCACATTCATCACTTGAAAGGTTTATGAAGCAGCATTGTCAGGATTGTTATGTCAAGAATATGGAGTGGTCATGTGATCAAAAGATCAGTATTTCTGCAGTGTTCATTTTGTATGTAAAATTGGTACCAAGTGCTTCATTGTGTGATGCAGAGGCCTCACACAATGTATACCAGTTGAGAATGTATTGTTTCCCACACACAGATATTTAGTGCTCTGAGATATCGCAAATTTTGGTATCAATCTAATACCAAGTAAATACAGGACCAGTATTGCAATGCCAGTACTTAACTGGCACCTGCTTTTCTTTTAAAGGTAACTTATGTTGGGGAGAGCAGTGTGTCATGACTTATGAGATGAATTATCATCAATCTGATCAATCACCACATTTTAATGACCACTAAATCATGCCTTTTAGCTTTTCGTGTATTTTCAAACTTTGGGTTTTGTCTCAGAATCACTGTGTGTCAGCGTCTGTGTAAATGTACTATGAGGTATAAATAAAACAGTTAACACATAAAGGACCAGACATTTTTCATGGTGCATATTTGAGGGATACTTTCTCAATGTTGACATCCATTGAAAACAACAATGCAATTGATTTAGTAGTGGATAATCCCCTCACTTCTGTTTTGAAAGTTCAGTTGCTGACATGCGAATGGTTCCTGTCCCTCCATCTGAGGTTTCCCTTAGATTAGGTTAGGTTAGATTGCTGATATCACTGAGCTATAGTGAATCTCTTGTCCTGCGGTTGGATGAACTCCATCTCCACTGTCTTGGACTGCATCTGGCAACCATAATCCTTGTTCTGGTTTGGGAGCTTCTGCTAGCTGTAAGGCCACTGCTAGCAGAACCTCAACCTCCAGCAGGTTGCTGTGAGGCTAAGCTCACCAAGGGAGCAGAGCAGAACAGGGACTCAAGTTACTTACATGAGATCAGGAATTTACTGAATAGGGTAGCTGATTATTGCTCCATTACAAAGTATTAAATGATATTATTTATTCGTGTATGTAAAACAGCATGACTGCTCTTCCTTTAGTGCACAAATGCTCATGCAAGGGCACATGCACAAGCACTCTCTGCTTAACTACTGCCACAAATGTACTCTATTGGAAACACTAAAGTGAGAATGTGTATTTGTCTGACTGCAGAGCTAATGGAAAGGGACAATGAACCTTCTCCAATAGCCTAGCAATAGACAGGAACACCAGCAGTGGCCATGGTAACCACAGCCAGCGATGGCAATGGCTGTATTCATAGCTAACGCAGTGCTGATGCTAATTTCAGTGTGACTTCATCACGTGAATGCCTTTAAGGTGGATATGTTCTGCTCCTTTGGGGTTTTTCTTGCTGCTGAAATATCTGCTGCTGCCATTTAGACAGTCCATTGGTATTTTCTTGCTGGAACCAACAGTTTAGCTGGTGGCTCAGTGAGCATGCTCAGGGCTCTCGCTCTCACACATACACACACGTTTATGCACACATACTGCAGCTGCTTCAGCAGAAGTAAAATGGAGAGGCTACATGTAGCAGTGTATGTGTGTGTGTGTGTGTGTGTGTGTGTCTGTCTGCTGACAGTAACCTACTTTTATGGAGCCCACTCACTCAGAATGATAAAAATACTGCAATTCTTCCTCCTTCTCCCTTTTCTTCCTCCTTTCAATCTATCTTTAACTCCATCTCCTCTTTCCTCCTCTCTCCATCCTCCGCCCCATCACTCCTTCCAAGTCTCCTTTTTTCTAATCCCTCTTCTTTTTCCTGTATCACATTTTTATCACCATCTTAGTCTAGGTCTTTCAGTCTCTTTGCCCATTTTACCCTCATATTTTTCACTTCCCTTTCTCCTTAACTGTAAGGAAAGGAAGCAAAAGATGGAAAGAAAGGAGGCAGTGTAGGTAGAAATGCGTCTTCTGGCGCTAGTCATCAAGATTAGAAAGGAAAGAGAGGATTAAGAGAGGATGATGGTGGAGAGATGTGATGCTTTTGGCCAGGAAAAAAAGAAAAGGGGTAGGGAGTGGAGAGCTGCAAGTTATTTTTTTTTTTTTTATTAAATGTAAATGATGGACTCTAGGTTGTTGGTCACTATATGTTGACGCTGAGTCTAAACTACAATGTAACACTGATGAAAGGAAGTTAGATCGTAGCTAAAATTCCAAAAGAAAATTAAAACTAGAAAAAATGACGGAAATGGAATGCTTGGTTGTTGATTTGTAGCTTCTTACGCCTATAAATCGAACCAATACACTGAAACAACGAAACCCTCCAGTCACTCATTTCAGTGTTCTTGTTCCGTTTAAATCCTCACTAGAGCATTGTTAAAACTCCTGTAACCAATGCCAACCAGTGGGTTTTGTGTGCTTCTTAGCTTTTTATTGCACGTTGTTGGATTGTTAAAGCTGCATCATAATTTTGGTGGAAATGCTTAAATGGCCTAAAAAATGTTCTTGCTTAGTAGAACAAATGGCTAAAAAGAAAAGTCACATGAAAGTGTTTTTGTCCTCTGCAGCCTGTAACTTTACGAGCCACTACATTTAATAATTCAGAAGATGACTAGATTGTTAAAATAGAACAGGACTCCAGATGATGGTTGACCTACAAAAGAAGCCGCTCAAGCAAACACACCTGCCAACGTTACAATCGTCAAAGCAAGTCAGACTGCTTCTCCCACTTTTTTTCTTGATTTTCATCAGGCGATACATTTGTTTTCTTTTATTAAATTATTGGCTGCTTTCGTTTAATTCCCATGGCAATAATTAAAATCAAATCTACTCTAATCTAATCTAGCATAATCTAATGTAGTTTCCGTTTCTGTTTGTGTGAGTAAACTAAACAGCAGAGAAATCTGATTGAAGATGATTTCACTGGATTAAGATCATATTTGAGTGTGCACTGTTGTGACATTTTGTCATTTTAAAGTGGGTGTTTTCAACCAGAAGCCCAGCTGAAGCAACAATCAGGGCTGGTTCAGCAGTTGTGTGTGCTATAAGATCTCTATGCACGTGCGCGCGTGTGTGTGTGTGTGTGTGTGTCACAGTTGTCGCTCCCTGGAGACGAGACTCTTTCCTTCAGTTGCATCATGGGAGATGCTGCAAGTGTAACTGTGTATTTGTTTGTGAATGTGGTCTGTGTGAATAATTTGTGTGTTTATGCATGCTTGTGTGCGTGTGACATTTTATTTGCGTGTGTGGTTCACATTCTGTGTGGAAACGGTGGGTACAATGGCTCCGCTTGGGCCAGAAAGAAACGAGAGAGTGACGGACGGCAGACGTCGTCTGTGCATGTCTGTGAGCATGTGCGAGAGGCTGCAGAGAGCGAGTATCTATGCAGTTCTCATTACCAGCCTGCAAAGTGGCACAGCAGATATTCTGCAAAAAAAACCCCTAAAAAACCGCACACACACACAAACAAACACACACACAGACACACACACAAGCTTCTTCCACAAATCAAAAAGAGCTAGGGTCAGGCGAGAGAGAGAGAGAGAGACGCACCCTTTTATCTTTCACATGTCTATATATAGCGATTCATGGTGGAGAAGAGTGGAGCAGCATGGGAGGGAGGGGACGTTGAGGTAGAGGAGGAGAGGATGGAGAGAAGGCAAGATGGCTGAATTAGAGTGGAGCATAAGGAAAGAAATAGAGTGATTTTTTTTCGTGTGTGTATCTGTGTGTGTGATTTAAAAGAGAGGAAAAGGAGGAGAATGCTTTCAACCTGCTGGTACCATCTTCAGGGAACAGAGACAAGGAAAAGTCAGGTGGGGGGACACACACACGAGGAAAGTGAGAGGCCTGCCGGTAAAACTGGACTTCAGTGGAAAATCTGCAGGGTAGAGCAAACCAAATAAATAAATCATAGTAAGGCGGGCAGGGAGCTGAGGTCACTATTGTAGTGGCAGACTGGATGATCACCACAAACATACCACAGCTCCCCCCATCACCACCATGACACTCTCTGTGGTATTTTAATATTTTTGATTTAGCTTTTGCTAGTGGTGCAACGGATCAAAGAACTCACGGTTCGGATCGGATCACGGTTTTAAGTCACGGATCGGACCAATTTTCAGATCCAAAAAATTTAACTCGCCATTTATTTATTTAAGTATTTTTTGCCCATTAAAAACCATTCAACTCAAGACTCAGTCCACATAATTATATAAAAACAAATTAAGGTGCAATATAGGGCAGTACAGGGCTGTGTATCTACCACTCCGCTGTAATAAAATGAGTGGTCACGGTCACGTAGCTTTACGTTGCCCTGGAGGTCCACTCATCTGTAGTTAGGGCAACAGAAGATGCCTGTGACAGTTCAGCCATAACTTTAGACTTTCCTGCTCATACATGCTTGGAACGATCTTGTCACTGAAGTGGACGCGTAACGGGATATCATAGCGTGGCTCAAGCACGTTCATTATATGTTTAAACTCCTTGTTTTGCACAATGGAATACGGCCTCATGTCTGCAGCTAAACACCCCAATAGCTTGTCTAAGGAGCTTGGAAAGAAAAGCGTTTGGACTTCTTTAAGTTGCTTGAAGACGTTTCACATCTCATCCGAGAAGCTTCTTCAGTTCTAAGGTCAAATGGTGGAGAGTCCCAGATTTAAACCCAGTGGGAGTTTCCCCCCAAAGAGGGACAAAGGACCCCCTGATGATCCTCTACCTCAGGGGTCTGCAACCTTTAACACCCAAAGAGCCACTTGGACTCGGTTTCCACGCAAAAAAAAACTATATATATATATATATATATTGTTTTTTACCTTTGTGCTTTGTGCGAACATCTAAAGTAAGTAAAGTTTATTTATTAAGCGCTTTTCACAGACAGGCAGTCACAAAGCGCTGTACACAAATATTAAAATAAACAATACAATCAATAGACATTATACACAATGTAAAAGATCAAATGTAAATAATGTAAAGAATATAAAATATGTAGATCAACAAAAGGCTTGTTTGAACAGAAAGGTTTTTAACTGCTTTTTAAAAGAATCCACAGAGCAACTAAGGTGTGTTGCTTATGTAATCCATGAAGTGCTACAGAGAAAATTACATTTTATTTATGTAATTAACACATTTTGAACTCTTAAAGAAATATAACAAAAGGAAAGACACCCAGCTGAACTAAAATGATCCATGTAGCAAACAAAAACTGTTGTGAGCCGCCTCCCTATTTAAAAAGTAATTGGAAAAAAAGCACTATGCTGCTAAAAAAAATAAATAAAAATAGATATTTGCAAAATTCTGTCTAAATATCTATTTTACCTTGTTAATGTGTGTGGCGGGGCGTGGTCTGCAGCGCCGCTGCATGGGAGTCGGACGCACCTGAGCGGCACCTGCAATCGCGCCTCGCCGCCTTAAAGCCTGTGCTCTCTCTGCTGTTGTGTTGTCGGGCTGTGAGCTGAAAAGCTACAGCCGGCTTTATGCGTACAGCAACCGTGTGTGAAAAGTGGTCAATAAAGAGATTGTGGTGGACCACTGGAGGGCTCCACTCACACCCAGTTCTCAGGAAGTGTTGTTGCTATGTTTTGGAGGGAAAAGTGTTTAGTTGTGTGGTGATGAGTAATAAACGAGGAGTGTAAATCGAGAGCTCTCGTGTCGTCTGTGTCTACCTCCACATTGGTGACCCCTGACTCGAACATGCTGCAGTCCGATGGTGGCACCGACTCCGCTCTGGATGCATCAGCAGCCGCCAGCTCTCTGCCTCCGGCTGCAGCTGCGTTTGCTGTGCCGCTCGAGCTGCCGGACTTTTGGCTTCACGATCCCCCATCGTGGTAATGTCCATGCAAACATCGTCGGGTCTGCCGTGATATGTTTACAATGAGACTTCTGGTCCCAAACCTCGGTGCACAGCGTCTGCAAATCGGGGCTTTCATCTTACGCAGGACTGTAAGCTGTCATCTGTGAGGCGGGAGCGGTGTTTGTTTTTAACATAGTTCACGGTGGAGAACAGCTGCCGACATAATGTGGATCCGAAGATCCATAATTGGCCTATCTGGGGTTGAAAGTCTCGATAAATGCACGGCGTTTGGTGGGTACACCGGCTTCATGAGTGTGACGCTTATTTTGAGCAATGAAAAAAATAATAAGATATAATTTTATTTTTATATTTCAAAATCACAATAATCTTCCAATTTAGAACTACAAGTTAAAAAAAAGAATTAAACACAAATAAAATGCACTTCAGCGAAATACTTCTTCTATTTTCCCAAACCACCCGGAGCCGCAAAATAAGGACTAAAGAGCCGCGGGTTGCCGACCCCTGCTCTGACTAATCACATGAGCCAAGGTGTGAAAACGGGTGTGGGTCACAATCAGCCAGGGTTTCGGGTGAGCTCATTGTGAAACCTAGCCCCACCCTATCATGTGATTTCCTGAGGTCAGATGGCCCAGGGTGTGAGTGGGCGTTAAGGCGTCTGGGGAGGGAACGCAAAACTGGATTATAGATGGCAGACAGTTGGTGTCGTAAACCACCGCCTCTGTTCAAAGATGGTCGCTCACAGTGGACATAAATGGCTTCTTTCACTCCTCTTTCAAACCATCTGTCCTCTCTGTCCAAAATGTGAACATTGGCATCCTCGAAAGAGTGACCTTTGTCCTTTAGATGCAGATGGACTGCTGAGTCTTGTCCCGTGGCGGTGGCTCTTCTATGTTGTGCCATGCGCTTGTGAAGTGGCTGTTTGGTCTCTCCAATGTAGAGGTCTGGGCATTCCTCGCTGCACTGTACAGCATACACCACATTGTTAAGTTTGTGTTTTGGAGTTTTGTCTGACAAAACTGGGGCCAGGTTTCACAATGAGCTCACCTGAAACCTTGGCTGATTGTGACCCACAACCGTTTTCACACCTTGGCTCATGTGATTAGGTAGAGGATCATCAGGGGGTCCTTTGTCACTCTTTGGGGGGAAACTCCCACTGGGTTTAAATCTGGGACTCTCCACCATTTGACCTTAGAACTGAAGAAGCTTCTCGGATGAGAGGTGAAACATCTTCAAGCAACTTAAAGAAGTCCAGACGCTTTTCTTTCCAAGCTCCTTAGACTACGATGACCTGGATGACTGAGAACCTTCACAGACACCCCAATAGGTTTTGTAATAGCTTTAGCCCGGTCGGATTGGGCAGCAAAGGGCTGCTTAAATGCCACAAACTCCTCTGCTCCTCCACTTGGTCTACTAGCGCTGGCCATGACTATCGCTTGACAGACTGACCACGTGCACCATACACATACTTTTTTTTTCTTTTTCAAATCTTCGGATCACCGTGGAGTGGGATCGGTTCGGATCATGGATCAACAGTGATCCGTTGCACCACTAGCTTTTGCCCATTTAAGATTTTTGGATTGGCTTGTGGTTTTGTGAAATTAGAGCAAAAAGAGGACAGCAATCTCCTTGCAACAAATACAAATTGGTTGCATTGAAGTTTTTGGAATTTTGCAACTGATAACCGCAGCAATGACCAGCTGGTCTCCAAGCGGTTGAGTGTTTAACACCCTCAACTTCTGGGAGGCCACTTTTGAGGTAGAAGTCAACCTGTCTCCAGTCAATCACAGTCAACTCACATTGACCTCTGTCACAAAGATCGGGACATGTTTGCAAATAGTTTCTGTCTAATTTCTAAATGTAGACATGTTGAAATGCATCTGAGTTGGTCTGCACCAACGGGCACAATCATGTGCTATGTATCTCTCTTCAATAGGAGACTAGACTCAAATATCCCAGCTTGCTGTACTTTGGTTACGCTGTAAGATATAAAAGGTTGCTGAGGATTTTGTCATGTTTCACTGAATCTCTGTTTCAACTCCAGAACTGACTGGACTCTGAATGTAAGTAGCTAATGTGAATTCTTGTTTAATGTGAATTTCTGTGTATGTATACAGCAAAAGTCTCTTCAAAGATGGCTACTGACTGCGAGTGGTTGTAGACATTGCCCCCATCTCAGTCTCATTTAACAAGCACTTATTTATGTGCTCTGGTGATACCTACCTAAGTGTTTTTACAGTGTCCTTTTAGGCTCTCGGATTTATGTGTTCCCTAATTTTAACTTTGCCTCCCTGCAATTTCGCCTGCAAGTTGTATTCAGGTTCAGTCCACTTGAAAAATGTGACAAAAGTGCAGAAAACACTCTTTTAACCTTAAGTGGAGTTAAAAAATTAGAAGATGTGTGTCTTTGCATGAAATTGTTTTTCAAGGAGGATGGAGAGAGACAAAGTGAGAGAGAGAGAGTGCTTGCGTCACTCCCATAAAGGAACTGACTCTTGCTGAGTTGGGTGCTACACTGTTGCATTTATTTGATAAAGCTTCATTTGGTGTGATTTAAAATCTCCCCCTCATCAGGCTCGGCTCCCCTAAAGCACAGCCTCAGCGCCACGCCAAAATGCCTCATCAGCTGAAAACACACACAAACTGCCCGCGCGCGTGTGGGCGCGTGTGTGTCTGTGTGTGTGTACAATGCAAGCTGGTACTCGGGCACATTTTTCACTGGATGACTGAGATGGAGGAATTTAAATAGGTGTGGGCGGTTTTGTGGAGGTTTGGGGTTGTGGTGTGTGGACAGGTGAAGAATTTTGAGCAGGTAGATAGTTTATTGTCTACATGGACAAATTTCTTTACCACAGTGGGTACATGCATCCATCACATAGGTGTGAAGGTTCCTTTTCAAAAGCATAATGCAAGTTTGTGTATGTAAAAAAGTAACTGTGACCAGAATGCATGTATCGCCAACTTTTTGTGGAGTCAGCGACCATGACCTACAGTGACAGGGTGTAACAAATGTCAGGGAAATATGTTTTTTTGTCTTTTGTGTGTGAAAAAGAAAAATATCAGCTGATATATCAGAGTATCACACTTTTAACCTTCTTATAAATTAAAAAAAAAATACAAAAGATGTTTTAATTTGTGTTATTTTTGCCACATCCAGCAAAAAATGACATTGATAATGCAGCGGTCTAAAAAACTCGCAAAAACGGATTCAAATACAATACATTTGGTATTACAGGGTTAAAAATCATGTTATTGTCAGCCTTTAAATTAACCAGACTAAATGAACTGGTTAGTGGTCTTTGGATGTAAAACATATGCCATAAAATGACTAATGTGATATTCATCTCATTAGGGCCCAGTTATCAGGTTGAGTAAAGGAATTTAAAACGACTTAAAACTTTGCATTAAATTATAATGTCAATAAAACTGGGAGATACTTTTCCATAATTTAGCACCAATAATCTAAATGTCTCATCAAATTGTCTACAATGTTTTGTGCACATAAACTTAGACATAGTCATAGGTCATCAGGGTATATTACTGGCTGTACAAGTGTATTTAGAAATGTGTGTGTTTGGGGAGTAGTTACCTTTAAAAAGTTCAACGATTCTTTAGGGGTGAACAATCTGCTCATTCTTATTTTGAAAGACCTTTGCTGCAGGTGAGATAGTCCAGACCACTTCCAGTCTGATGTTTTCCTACTAGCACACTTACCGTGGCCAGGCTGTTGATTTCATGGCCCTTAGCATCGTTAACTTTACACTTACAATTTCTGTCTAACGTTTCACTGAATTTATTTATGACATTGTTATTATATGATTTTTGTTCCAATGTAGCAAAGAGATGGCTATTGTAAACTTCATTGATTACTTCTATGTGATTGTTTTCTGCAAACTTATTTCATATAGTTTTTTATTTGTTATGTAATTTGTTTGTTTGGTAATTGAAGAGACACTGACGATAGTACAACTGCTCAATCTATGGCTCTTTTTAAAAATGACCTAATTTATTAATGAACTATCCAAATTGTTGCCTTTTTTTCTGCAAATTGACTGCAGTACCTGCCAGTTCTCTTTGTCTGTTGTCTAACAGTTTCCTGAGAGCTTGTACTGTACAAAAGTCCAAGCTTCACTGTCTAAGAGTGCTACAGTAGTAGCTACTATTGTAGCAGCTTTTGTTATACCCACACTGCAATTGCAGTGTGAGTATAGTAAAAACTCCTACTGTAGTAGCAGTATTAGGGAATAATGCATACTATATTACAGCAGCAGGACAACATGATGTATTCAGATTGTGTAGGTTTAGAAATGCTAAAGAAACCTTTTTTGCAATAACTGTGTGTGTGTGCGTGTGGGTGTGTGGGTGTGCGCGCGCGGTCAGTGTATTTGGCATGGTAGAGCTTGTTTGTGGCCATCAGAAAGCCATTTTAATTAACAAGAGAGGAGCACACACACTCATTTTTGCCGTGCTCACCAATAATACCCTTGCCAGAAATTTCAGCTCTTTAATTGCTTCCGATTCACCTCTTTTTTTTTCTCAAAAGATGAATAGAGTGATGTGTCAGACAGAAAGAGGTAAAGTAAGACAAAAACAAGGAATGGTCACATTTGGAGGAGACTAAGGAAAGAAGGAAATGGAAAGAGAAACAAAACATTGAGGATAAAATGAAAAACACAGAAACAGAAAGGAATAAAGATCTGAAGGAATGGGAGGAAATGAAAGAGAAAGACACACACACAGGCAGAGTGTTACCTCCTGCTTTCAGCAGGTTGTTAGGCCAGCAGAGTGTGTGTCTGCTGAATAATAGATGGTGTGGCAGGCTAGCATGTAGTCGTCAAGCACATACACATACACTCTCTGCACTGCGGCCTGAATTAGATTATTGAAACAAAATACATTTTAAGGTTATCCTAAAAGTGAAGGAATAGCTTAAATATGAAGTAACCATGTAAAAACACTTACACACTGTGAAGTGCTGTAAATTCTGCAGTTAGATCAGCAAAAAGCTCTTTTCTACAGATATGGAACCAGTTCCGCCTTCAGCACCTTTAATAACCAGAGTAGTCATTTGAGTGGTTAGGACATCATGGCAGACAGAATCTGTGGGGTACATCTGGACATCGTCTGGTTTTAACATCATGCTCACACCTGTGAGCAGAACTGTTTCTGCATTAGATACTGGCCTCTCCTTTGTGATAAAGTGGCAAAAGTGGTCTCTCACATGGCGCACCAAGCACAGCAAAGAAACAGAGTGAAAGCACAGTGTTCCTGTGACAGGGGAGCGAAGTGTTGCAAAGCAGTAGGATACCATACATACATTTTGGTTTTCTAGGCCTAAGATAAGGTAAAGTTAAATGAAAAGTGGCTAAACCTATTTAACAAGTGTCTAGGTTTGTGACAGTTGTTAAATAATTGGTGCTGAGATGGTTTATACTGCCACACAAAAAAGATCTTTGGTGGAAGAATCTGAATTCGTCTCTACATTCTCCATCTGTATTTCCAGTAGCGCTGCCATTCTCCGGTGTAATTTGGCACCTATTATTAAATTGACTATTCATATGATGTTTTCCATGTAGAAGAGAGAGATTTGTGGATTATTGCTGGTGATATTATTTTCATTTTTGCATCATATAATTTGAATTATGACCAAGAAGAATGCAGCTCCTCTGCTGCTCAATAGTGCTCCTGGAGGCTAATAATGTAATAGGTGTGAACCCCTTAAAGAGTCATAGTGGGTGTTTTGTCTTTTACCAATATAGCTTTATTTAAATTACAGCCAGCATACCAGTTCATCATGTGTACTGCCTACCACTACTACCACAGCTACCCAGTGGCTAAATAACTGAACATCTGGCCAAAGCACTTTTTCACCAGTAATAAAATTCAACTTTGAAAATGAAGCAAGAGTTGTAGTCTGCCTCTTACCGCTGCACCTTTCACAAGTATAGGTGTGTGTGTTGTGTCAGCCAGCCAGCATGTGCCATGGAGTTCAGCGCCGTCTTGTTAGTGTGTACTCCCTAGACCGACCTGTCTCATCCTCTCACGTCAACCGTTCGCCTCTTATCCTTCACACACACACACTCGCACTGATGCACAGAGGCCGTCCTGCAGGCCATAGTGTCAGTGTCAGTGTTGCATCTGGTAAACACGACAATGGGCGCATACTAGCGTGCGCACGGACAGACAGACACACACATGCAAGCTAACAGGATAATGACTGGACAATTAGGCACAGGCTTGATCTGTCTAGATGTATCCAGTCATCTTAGCCCTCCAGCAGCCATTACTCAGGCATGGACACACACACACACACATACACACACAAAGAGCAACACATTCAAACACACTTGACTGGATGGAGCACTGTGAAAAGCTGGCAGCTCCACCAGGCAACCTTTGTGAGTCAGGCTGTGTGTGTGTGTGTGTTGTGGTGGGGGTTGGAATTTAACTCTCATGTACTACTGTAATAAAGTGACCGTTTTCGGTTTGAATTTCATAATGTTAGTCAGTCACTGTTTCTCTGGCGTTTTCTTCTGCAGAAACAAAACTGTGCAACGTGGTGTGCTGACAAAGCAAATCAATCTTCCCTCGGGCTTTATTGGTTTTCTCTTTCGGCAAACTGATGGGTCTGAGTTTGAAAATGGAATATCGAGAATCGTACACGGAAGTACTGCAGTATTCTCGAGGCATACGCAATATTATTTGGCTTTTTTGTTGTTGTCTCACGTTCATTGCTGTTCAGTAAAATTAAAGGTTGTTGAAGTTAAAGTTCATGGCTGTTGCACTAGGGTTGTCTTGTTTAAATAAAGTTTAAGTACAGTAAATCATATAATACCAGCATAATGCGCTGCAGTGGCACGTATAAAGGCATGGTAAAATCAACATTAACTGAAGTTCATGTCCAGTTAAGTGTATTTACAAAGACGGTAAACAAGCAGATGAGTCACACGGTGCTTTACAGAAATGGTAACAGACACATAAAAATGGACACAAAAAAAGGGGAAAAAGCTACACTGAAGAAAAGCCCTGCTTTCTATACGATATGTAGCAAAATTTCTATATATTTGTATTTGTACTTTATATATCATAATCAGGGGTGCACATAAGTGGTCTGCAGGTGCGCATGCGCTGTCAAAATAAAAGATGCGCACCAGATAAGAAGTTGCAATGCGCCTTTGCGTACATATAAAAGGCACTGTTTTTGTCCGCTAGAGTGGGATTTTTACGGCATATTCTGCACCACATCTCTGTGCGTTCATCATTTGTTTGAAGCCAGCTCACCTCCTGCAAACACTTTTCCGAGAATACGCGCTTCTTTTGCGGTTCGGACTCCTTCTGACATTTCTTTGTAGGTGGAGGAACACCAAAGTAATTGCTTAAAGGAGCTTGCTTCTTCGACATCTTTAAGAGGTCTAAACAAATGTTTGTCCTCCTCCAGAAAATCTTATGTACGCAAACGCATGTTGCAACTTCTTGTCTGGTGCGCGCCTTTTATTTTGACAGCGCATGCGCACCTGCGGACCACTTATGTGCACCCCTGATCATAACGTTTTAAACTGTCTTGAGCACCATCTCCCCTTTTATTGTCATTGCTGTTCTTGTTATTAGTCTTTATTCATTTGAATTATGGCTCCCATCTTTATAGTTATTTCTAAATGTTCTTAAATACTACATCTTCTGTTGCACATACTCTTATTGCAGGACCAAAGAATTCTACTTGTTTTACTTGTTCCAATAAAGCACTGAGATTTGCAGATTTACATTTCCTTGGCTGTGTGACATTACAAAGAATAGTGAATATGTAAACAGACATTCAGAGCAACAGAAAGAAAAATGTCACCTGGCAGGCTGGACTTCTTTTCAAATCCATTGTAAAAATGTTTGCAAGTGTCAGTGGCTGGATCTTCGTGGTGTGAATGGTTGCAGTGTTGTGTACTCTATATGAGGTGCATGCTTCTTCCTGGTGCTATTGGCTTTAACCCCAGCTGTACTCCATTTGAATGGATGATTCTCACCACCATCATTGCAAACTGCATCGTCCTGGCTCTGGAACAGCACCTTCCCGATGGAGACAAGACGCCTCTCTCCGAACGACTGGTAACACAAATTTTACACACACACACACACACACACACACACACACACACACACACACACACACACACACACACACACATTTAAATGTGGTTCATGTACATGTGCAACATATGCATACGTATTCAGTGTGCGCACAGATGGAAATACATACACATGGAGACCGTTGAGGTACACTGGACACACTGATACCAAATATGCTTGAGCTCACTCACACAGGCTAAAAAAAGAAAAAAAAAAAAACAGTACGTTCTCATAATTTTTATCACGTCATTATTTCTAATGTGATCAGGCCTGTGAATTGAACTTTGCAGCAAATTGGTACATTTCTAACTATGTTGACTGATATTGTTCTCAGCACTTCTTAGGTTTACACCGATCAAGTATAACATTATGACTTCTTGCCTAATATTGTTTTGGTCCCTTTTGCTGCCAAAGCAGCCCTGACCCGTCAACGCATGGACTCCACATGATCCTTGAAGGTGTGCTGTGGTATCTGCACCAAGATCTTAGCAACAGATGATGCGAGAAGGGGCCTCCATGGATCAGACTTCTTTGTCCAGCACATCCCACGGATTTAGATCTAGCGAATTTGGAGGCCAAGTCAATACCTCAAACTCGTTGTTACGCTCCTCAAACCATTGCTGAAGCATTTTTGGCAAGGTGCATTGTTATGTTGAACGAGGCCACAGCAATCAGGGAATATCTTTTCCATGAAAGGGTGTACATGGTCTGCAACAATGCTTAGGTAGGTGGTATGTGTCAAAGTAACATCCATATGGATGACAGGGCCCAGCATGCACAGCAGCCTCTGCTGGCCTGACATCTTCCCAGGTAAGCAACACACACCCAGCCATCCATGTGATTTAAAAGACAAAATGATTCATCAGACCAGGCCACCTTCTTCTATTGCTCTGTGGCTCTGTTCTTTGTTGATGCTTTCGTCAGTGGATAGGTGTCTGCACATGCAGCCCCATACACAACAAACTGTGATGCTCTGTGTATTCTGACACCTTCCTGTCAGAACCGGCATTCACTTTTTTGGGCAATTTGAGCTACAGTGGCTAATCTGTTGTATCTGACAACACTGGCCTTCACTTCACACATGCATCAATGAGTCTTGGCCACCCATGAGCCTGTTGTTGGTTCACAACTGTTCCTTCCTTGGACTTACTGACCACTGCAGTCCAGGAGCACCCCGCAAGAGCTACAGTTTTGGAGACGCTCTAACCCAGTCTAGCCATCACAGTTTGGCCCTTTTCAAACTGGCTCAAATCCTTATGCTTGCCCATTTTCCTGTTTCTAACTCCTCAATTATAAGGACCACATGTTCACTTACTCCCTGATATATCCCACCACTAACAGATGGCATGATGAAGAGATAATCCGTGTTATTCACTTTACCTGACAGTAGGGATAATGTTATGCCTGATTTGTGTAAGGAATTTTTAGGCTGCCATTAAAAACAAAAACCCTAAAGAAAAAATCTCCCTGACCCTTTTTCTTTTTCTCTCTTACATTTCACTTTTCTATCTTCTCTTCCCTTCTCTTTGTGTTTCTACTCACATAACTACCCATAACTTCACTTTTTATATTCCTTCTCCCATTCCTTTTCCCTTTCCATCCTTTTCCTCTCCCCTGCAGGAGGAGACAGAGCCCTACTTCATAGCCATCTTCTGTTTCGAGTCTGGAATAAAGATCCTGGCTCTCGGTTTTGCATTACATAAGGGCTCCTACCTGAGGAACGGCTGGAACGTCATGGACTTTGTAGTTGTCCTCACCGGGTGAGTCCACAGCTCTAATCGTTTTAGTTTGGGATTTACTTTAGCAATGTTCTTCTAAGTGGGGTTAAGATTAGGTTTTATTTTCTTGTCTGGGTTTGTGCTTGCTTGCTTTTGTATAAGTGGTTTCTAATGTGTACCTGCTTTTGGACACTGAAATGTGTAGGCTGTGTTTCCATGGCTACCCATTTCACTCGAGTTCCAAGTTTGGTGGGGTAATCGCATGGTGAGGCTTTGTTAAAATTTGTTCCTCTGGAGTGAATAATTTGGGATATTTGTGCGGGGATTCATACATCTGTAATTAACCTAAAGTGAACATTTGTCCTGCTGTAATTCTCCTTTCAGTTTAATTTCTGCTTGGGCATTTATCACAAACGTAAACATTTCAGCTTTAAAAATCCCAGCAGTGGGTCCACATAACGACACTAGTGTCAGCCAATTTCTCTTCATCCTCTAACCTGATGGCTGAGGACAGATTTACAGTTAGGACAGAAAATGTTGAAATATTGTCTCTGCCAAGCGTTATAACTGAATTGCCAGGTTGTTACATTCAGCTTCCATCTTGAGCCTGACACTCCTCTGCTCTAACTGATTTCATTCAGGCAGGAATTCGATTTTCCCAAATCAATCACTAGAGACCAATATATGCTCTTAAATCTCTTAAGGTTCACCGCGTTTTTCCATTTATGTATTGTAGCCATTCCTCAGGAGTGCCAGAATAAACAGTCGTGCATCATTAGATAATTGCTTTAGTCATACCCATGGCACTGACTGACTAATCATTAATCCTTCTGCAGCGGTCAATGGACAGGTTGTTCCTCAGCTGAGAAACTGGAGTTTCATGTCACAGTGCCAGATGAATCAGTCCGCCCAGTCAGATGGAATATGTCAAAGGTGTGGACCTAGACAGGTTTCTGCAAAAGGAAGCTGTGAGCAGTTCATTTAACTCTATTGGAGTCCACACAGAAAATGCATTTTTTTAAGGATAGTCAAACTCAAGGAGAAGTAGAACCAATGACATACCAGCTTACTACTTGACTTGGACTTAATTGTAAGCTGTTCATATGACTGTGTATTTTAGTGTCCTGCAATGGTATGCACGTGTAACGGGGGACCCAAATGGAGGCAAACAAAAGATACCAAAAGAGGGTCCGTCACACTTACCTCTAGCTCCATATTGTTATTCTTGGACTCTATAAATGGAGTCATTCTGTATGGTTTACAGTTTATGGTTCAAAAGAATACTATTTGATTTTATAATGGGTCTTCGAGCAGCCCTTCAGTTCATCTTCTCTCCACAACAAGCTGTTTTAGCTTTTTTCCCACTTACCTTAAAGGAACTTTCTTCTGATTTGATGCCCCTCCCAAAAAAAGATTCAGACATGTGAGTGGGTTTACCTTGTTTGCTCATAGCCAGAGCTCAGTGCCTGAGATGACCATATTTGGGATATTCTATGACATCATAAATATCCAAAAGTAAAGAAGCCTGAATACTTACTCTTAACCATGGATGACGAAAAACACAAGGCGAGGCACAAGGAGACAAACTTTGAAGAAGGTAGAGCAGGAGCTGGTAAAGAGACTATCAGACTAAGTAACGAGGGGTATAAGTACAGAAGGAGCTAACAAAGTGAAATCATAGATGGTTGAGCAGACAAAGATGGGAAATTAAACAACAGAAGTTTACCACAATGGAACAGGATGTGCCTAAAGCCACGGTTGCAACTAATGTGGTGGTTAGTACTCCCTCAATCTGTGACATCAACACAGTCCCATTAACCATTCATACTGGCACTTGAGGTGTGCTGGACTCACTGCAGTCTTCTAAATAAAAAAACAAAACAAAAACCACTGGATCGGTGCTGGTATGGGAATAGATGTTGAAACAGGAAACACCAATTACAGTAGTTTTTTACGTAACATCTCATCTTTACTGACTGTAACATGTGAGAATCTCTGCTCCTGCAGCAATATATCATTGAAATGCCAGTGAACATAGCCCTGCTCATATTGTCATGTCTCCAACCCAGCTGCATAGTCTTTACATATATGTCGGCAGGTGGCATGAGTAGTCATGTGGTTGCTGTGTGATCTAAATATGGCTGCCTAAACCATAGTGGGTGGGTGGGGGGTACAGATGATAACAAGATATAGAGGAGAAATAGGCAAATAAGAGATACGCATATACATACACACACTTATTTCAGTGATAGTGTAACAATTTTACAGACAACACATCATCGGTAATTTTTAGATGAATCCTTACTCAGTCAGTTTGTGTGTTTGCATCAAGTAGCTTGACTTTGTGTCTTTTCTAATCTGAAACACACTCGCACAGACTCAGCAGAGGTCTGGTTTGACAAGGTGTGTGTGTGTGTGTGTTTGTGATCAGGGCCACTCCTCCTCAGTCACTCTTCCTTTAATGAGGACACATACACACATACACGTACACAGGCTGGATCAGAGCGTCCCTGCAGGGTGCAGCAACCAGGGCAAAGCGAAATGTCACTTCTGCAAGAGATGGGGGAGCTGGTTTGTTGTTATGGCAATAGCCAACAGAGGGGTAGCATAGTTTTCTGCATCCTTCTTTCTCTTTTCTTCCACTATTCCATCTCTATTTAGTTAGCTGAAAGCGCTAGCTGCTGAAGCTAAAACAAGAAGTAGAGAAAATCCCAGCTGGATTTAACTAGAGCTTTAAACTGGTGGCCTTTTACTGCTTGAGGTAGTGTTGTTAGCCCTTCCGCTTTACCCCCATCATCATGTCACTCAGCTTTACAAGATGTTAACTGATGCCATGGGAGCTAAACAGGGAAGCATAAATCGCAGCCAGTCCTCAAGTAAGGTGTGTTCACATGTAGTGATGTTTTCATCACCTCTGCTACCACATAGCGTCTCCAGAGAACTGATGACAAGCCACGCACAATGCAACACTTTTTCAGAAAGTAGCATACTATAGTTTCTCTTGTTTATCTTTGGCAGATCACATCCAAACTGTCCTGCTGTAGAGCACCATATTAGAGGTCTCTGGGTTTGTAAGGGAATGGAAATACAGGTCCCATCTAATGGGTTCCCTAAAATTTTCTTTTCTTAGAGGAACAAAAGAGAATTCTAAAAGAGCAGTAAGGAAAATTATAAAATTTATTGGGTTTAAGGGGTATTATAGATATGCTGGATTAACACAGGGGATTTACAGCGTAGTAGATTCACCTACTGATGAGCAGCGCAACAGATTGTTCTTCAACTGTATTCCCCGAAAAAAATTTTAAATGCTTTCGGACTGGGAATACACTCAGTGTGATTTGCTGGGGGGTAGTCTACATGTTCTTGCCTCTGCTGAATTAATTTTACCCCTGGTGGAGATACATTTCTCCCCAAGTGATTTTTCTAGAGTGCGAACAACAATAACATCACACTGACTTTCCTTTGACAGTTAAGCTTAAATGGCAAATGGGGGCTACCTTGAGCCATACCTAACTTTTCATTATGTCACTGAGCACCAATAGATTGTCCCACCAAGGAAATTGCAGCTAGATGATTAAAAGAAAAAAAAACAAATGTTCATATTTTACAGCACCATCAAAATCCTAGAAATAGTATTACTGAGTCTTAGTGTTAACCAGATACTTGATAGTCATCATCAGTCAGTTATTTCCCCATGAAAGTGATAAGTAAAAGATGGACATCATGCAGGGCTGCTACTTATGACATTCTGCTAAGCCTTGATATGAAGAGCATTTCAGTAGTACTGTACTGTATTGATGGCTTATTGGCTTTGCCACTAATGGTGAAGTTTACAGAAGAGCAGCCACCCTGGTAACTTTCATTTAAAGCATGAGTCACAAGTTAGAACTTTTTGTCTGGGATGATCTAAAAAACAGTAAAAGGCAGGAGTCATTTTAAGATACAGTCTAATTATTTACTTCGTGTATTTGTGTTTTGTTTTTTCAAATTCCAAAAGCTTGCTGTTTGTCTCAGGGGTTGCTTCCTTCCCTGTTTAGTCTTTCATGCAAGATTTGCACAGATGAACCTTCCACAGAGGTCTGTCACTAAAATTGATAATTTTGTTAGTGTGACAAGGATCCATCTATCCATCCATTTGATACTGCTTATCCAGGGCCAGTTCACAGGGGCAGCAGGCTAAGCAGAGAAGCCCAGATCTCCCTCTCCCCAGCCACCTCTTCCAGCTGATTCAGGGAAACAGTGAAGCATTCCTAGGCCAGTGGAGAGACATAATCTCTCCAGCATGTCCTGAGTCTGCCCTAGGGCATCCTCCTAATAGGCCATAGCCAGAACACCTAACCCAGGAGGCACCTTGGCGGCATCCTAATCAGATGTTCGAACCACCTCAGCTGTCTCCTTTTGATGTGCAGGGAGTAGCATCTCTACTGTGAGCTCCTTCCTAATAACTGAACTTCTCACCCTATCGCTAAGGCTGAGTCCAGCCAACCTTCAGAGAAAACAAATTTCTCTTGCTTTTATCTACAATACAATACAACAGTATTCTTTTGATCATTACCCAAACCATGTGACCGTAGGTAAGGGTATTGACATAGATCGACCGGTAAATCACCAGCTTTCCTTATATGCTCAGCTCTCTCTTCACCATGACACTAACCCAACTGTCAATCCCCCAATCTCCTTGCCCCTCATTTGTGAACAAGACTCCAAGATACTTGGAGTCCTCCACTTTGGTCAGCAACAGCAACTCATCCCTGACCTGGAGTGGGGACTTCACATTTTCCAGCTGAGGACCATAGCCTCGGACAGATTCTCATTCCTGCTGCTTCAAACTTGGCTGCAAAGCACCCCAGTGTAAGCTGAAAGCCACCATCTGATGAAGCCAACAGAACCATGTTATCTGCAAAAACTGGAGACGAAATCCTTAGGCCACTAAACTGGAAGCCTTCTGCCACCTGGCTGCGCCTAGAAATGAACACAATTTTTGGGCAGCCCTGGCAAAGTCCAACACCCACCAGCACTGAGTCTTACTGTACTACACACCAGTCTGCCAGTCCAAAGGCACCATGTCATTGTGATGTTGCTGAGGTGTGTTAACCAAGACAGCTCTACAACATCCATAACTTTAAAGAATTCAGGGCAAACCTTGTCCACCCTTACCACCAAAGGGTTGTTTAAATACCTCAGTGACCTCAAACCAAGTGATGGATGGGTCGTGCCAGTCGTCCCCAGAGTCTGCTTCCTCTATTAAAGCAGAATCAGTGCAATTGTGGAGAATTGTGGAGAACCTTGTTCCTTCCACCGGAGTCACCTGACAGTTTGCTAGATTCTCTTGTTCAGTGGTCTCAGTGCCCTCCCACACATGTTTTTGCTTCAGCTACTGTCATACCCACACTCTGCTTGACCTGTCAGTACCTGTAAGTCCCACAAAATAACCAAGCTAATAGGACTCCTTCACCTCCGATGTCTACCATTTGGTTCAGAAATTACCACTGCAACAGGCATCAACCACCTTACAGCTAAAGCTGTCATGATAAATATTTAGGTTAAGTTTCAAGCCTGGTCAAATTGTTTTTTAGGGTTTTTTGTTTTGTTTTCTCAACCTGATTGCAGGTGACATCAGTAGCTTCAGTAATTTGTAAAAACATTTTGCCCTTTTATAACACCTTTTAATATGCTAAGAGGCTAAATATTTTAACCTTTAACAAATGTTAAAGTGAATGAGTTTTTGAATGAGGATTTTTTGGTTTGTTTCGGATTATTTTGAATTGTTGTCACGTTAGTGAAATGAGCAATTCGAGATGCAGGGGAAACATAGAGCAATCTTGTGCCTGCCTATCTTTTAATATGATTGCATACATTCAGATTTGCGTTGTGTTGAAAGTGATACATAAATGAGCTGTCTCCCACTGAGAAAGATTGCTGTTTCATTTATGAAAAGGTTACCAGGGTGTCCATTCAGACATGAAGCTGACACATTCAGATGGCCTCAGATTAATCAAAAGAAAGGTTTTACTTTAAATTAAAATCATTAGCTGAATATGTACATATTGGCTTTTTACATCCAAGTGCCACCTGACACCACAATGGAACCAACAGATAGTGCTTCATAGCTGCCATGTTTACATTCAACTTTAAATACAGCTTTAAACTGCAGTCACTGAAATTCAACACGTCCTGCAGCATTCTGCTCGGATGGATGGATAGATGCAGTAAATGGATAGATATAGATATGGGTAGAGCGAGAGAAGCAGAGTGAGCCCTCTGAGAGCAATGAAGCCCCTTGCCAGAGTAGCAGTAGAGTACTACTGCAGCTAGAGAGCAGAGGGAGGGAAAAAGGAGGAGGAGGTGGAAGTAGAAGACACGTGACATTGTTTTTCTCTTCCCTTGGGCTCTGGATAACAGGACAGAAAAAGAATACAAGATGGGCTTGGCTGTTAAAGAAGGCGTGAGAAGGATGGAGAGCAGAGAAGAGTTTAGAGCAAGAGGAGGGAGACCACAGGAAGCAAGGAAAAGTGATGGCTGGGGGGACAGCGGCGGTGAAAGTGATGTATGGAGAATGAGAGAGAGGTTTGGAAGAGGAATGGGAGGAGGAGGGAAGGCAAAGATGGAGATGGAACAAGGGGGGAGGGGGGAGAGAGAGAGGGAAAGAGAAATGCCGAGAGGAGTGCGCTGAGAGAGGGAATGAATGTGTGTGTGTAAGCGCTGCAGTAACCTGCTTTTCCCTGCTCCCTACGATCAATCACTCGCCACAGCCTATATAACACACTCTGCTTGTAGTTTATGGTGCATACACACACATAGACACTGTATTTAGACACACACAATTACGCACAATTACTATGCATGGCCTATATTGCCAACTATAATCATACTTCAAGCCACTATGTATATTTTACTCTGAAATCAACTTCCTGTAGTCTTCCTAGTTGTAAACGCTATATCTGTGCCATTGGAGTGTTAAGACTTGGTCTTCCCTTTTGTACAGTGTAGCAGTGCTCCCTCAGTAGCTCTGACCACTGTCTTATTTGCAGTTTATTGCAAAACACATTAATTTGTCATTGAATCGCAAGTAATACACCGCAGCAAAGTCTTAAATTTCTATTTTCTCTAGCTACTGGTCACCAACTGGTTTCTAGGCCTTTGTGACTGAAGCCTGATACTACCATTGCTGATATCTGGACAAACAAAGATGCCAATGAGATATCAAAGAAATCATGTCTGTGATCAAAAATAACATCAGATCTACAAGATGATCGACAATGTTTTACAATGTTTGACACAGCACCATGCACCTCTTTGTGACTGATTTCCCCAACAGCTAAAAACCACCTACAACCACTGACCAACTAATGCTAATTTTTCCCTAGCAACTGATAGTTGCCAAGTAGTCATTAAGCAGCCTCCAGGCTGATCTGACTGGTCTTAGATGAACTAAGATTAAATGTCCTATTCTGTGAATATTGATATTTAAGAATATAGATGCATATTGAATATTATATTTGACAAAAGTAATCATTAAAAGAAAAATCTAAGTGTCTGTACGCTGTATTGGACAGTTGTTTTCAGTCATTCAGGTGAGGTTACTTTGCCGTACATTAGAAACCTCACCTCAGTATATGTAAGTCTCTCACAGATAGCAGTTCCCCTTTATACAGGAATTACAGTGGTCCCTCGCTATAATGCGGTTCACTTTTCGCGGCCTCGCTGTTTCGCTGATTTTTTTGTGCAACTTTGCATGCTTTTTTTTTATAGCGCATTGTGTTCTGCATCTTGATTGGCTGTAGACCACTGTCAATCAATCTCGTGCTGTGTCTCCTGTACAGTACAGAATGCGTTCAGCTTGTCAAATGTACATAAATCTTTGATCGCTAGCAGTGTGACTCTGAAGTGCTGTACTGTATGTTTGTTTTCTTCCCAACAAACACAACAATGTCGACGAAAGGCACCTGTGGGTGAAGTGTGAAAATGTTCATGCATGTCTGAGAAAAGTGTATAAAGTGTGTAGTGAGGGGTTTTACAGCCTTAAAACATCTATAATAATTGTAAAAAATAAAGTTGGCTACTTCACGGATTTCACCCATTGCGGGTTAATTTTGGAACGTAACTCCCGTGATAAATGAGGGACCACTGTACATGAAGAATATTCATATTCTTGTCTAAAATAAAGCATGTGTATCACTATAAATACACAAAATGTAAATACAGTAAACCATATAAACTACTAAATGTCTAAAAGTGTCTCTCATGGTGCCCAGAAGATGAACCCTGTCCATTTTACATCATTTTCTTCACTTTTTCTTCAGTGCTAATCAATGCCAGGCCAATATTGAAATTTTGCAGGAAAGATAACTAATAAGTTGTTCTTACGTTATGGCCATTACCTTCACTGTGCAGTGGCCAGTATTTTTTTAGCTTTAATAAATCCAGCTCATCCAACAATGCAATATTAGCTCATGTAACACACAGTGCAGCATCTGGGTACACAAATAAGGCTTCAGACTTTTAGTTTAGTTTCAATTTTTAGTGTTACTACTGTCACTCTCTTTCTTTCTCACTTTTTATCTCCTCTATTGGTTTCTGAGAGAGTGTGTGCGTGTGCTGTGTGAGTCGTGACTGAGAAGGCTTCTGCCACTGTGTGGTGAAGTGTGTGTGTCTGACTGTGTGCATGCACGTGTGCTGACTTCATTCTTGGCAAACACACTGGTGAGACAGATACTTGATGAGGACAAGAATTAATGAGAGGAAGAAAAAGAGGAGCAGGAGCACACACACACACACACACACACACACACACACACACACACACACACACACACACACACACACACACAGTGACTAGTGTATTTAGTATTCAAGGATGACAGTCCATTGATATTTAGTACTGTGACGTCACAAAGTAATTTAATCATTTATAGTAGAGTCTGGGCCAGTCAGTCAATGAGAGGACACCATATATGTCCCTGTTATTCTCCTAATAGATAGTCACAGAGACAATGTTAAATCTAAACCTAGCTCTTTCTTCAGCCAGGTATATTTTTTTGCATGTGCAGTCTCATTGGCTCTCATTATAAGGCAAAGTTATTGTTAAGGATTTATCTTTTATTGGAATGCATACGTCATAGCTTATACCTCTTTTTACAGGGACAGGGCACCAACTCTAGAACTAGCTGGTATTCCCACTGATAAAACAACTGGCACTGGTACTTCACAAAAGGGACAAAACTTGACACCACTTACGTCAGTAGCAATAGAAGGGCTAATAAGAATCATAGAATTTTCTTTAGTTTCTTTTTCCTACAGAACTTCTTTCTCTAATTTGTTGCAGTTTTGGCTGGATTTAGAAAAACACTAAGAACTAGAACTAGAACCTGATGTTGCAGCAGCACAGGTACTAATACCTGGTTTACAGTGTACTAGTGACAGTTGTAGATATCAGCGTGGTAGTGAATTGGTTGTTCGTAGTTGCTGTACAGAGCTTTTACATTCTGTTGGTGTCTAGTGCCACCTGAGGCATTGTTAAGCATTTGTGGAATAACTGGTAATGTCTTGTTCATGTTTGTGCTCTTGCTGGTTCTTTAACTTTACCACAAAGAAGACAGAAACCATAATATACAAAGAACTTATTTGCACCAAAATGAAGCGAATGGGTGATGACAAAGACAAAACTGTCCCCTGTTTGTGATTCTTAACTGCTCAACTGTGCTTCTTTGACCTTTGTTTGAATGATGTGAACTTCTTTCTCTTCTTTGTGAAGTCAGCTATGGCCGTTCTCTTTCCTGGTTAAGCAGTACCCAGTCAACTAGGCATTTGTTAAATTCCCATAATCCTTTTCTCTGTCAGAGAAATAGACGCCAGTGCAGAAATTCACAATCATGCTAATGATGCTATACTGTTATCATGGCATACAGAGAGTTAAATGAGTTTACCTATATAGAGTGTAAACATATGATTAAAACCATAAAAAGATGCAAAATGAACATTTTGGAAAAACACATCAGATCTCAATGGTGTAAAAAAAATCGTGCATTACCTGACCCATATCTATATTGATATGGGTCAGGTAATGCAATGAAAGGATGCCACATCATTTGATTAACCTACAAAAGGCTAAATTCAAAGACAGAAGTGTTGAAATGATGTAGCAGGCAAGTCCATTTTACCAAAATTTCATTGCAGGAACTGAAAATGGTACTTATTAGTTTGTATGACCTCCACGTGTTTGACGTCCGACAACATCGGGGCATTCTCCTAATGAGATGACGGATGGTGTCCTGGGGGATCTCCTCCCAGATATGGACCAGTGAATCACTGAGCTCCTGGAGAGTATGAGATGCAATCTGGCGGTGTCAGATGGACTGAAACGCATTGCCTATTGGATTTAGGTCAGGCAAGTGTGCGGGTTAGTCAATGGTATCAATTCATTTATCATCCAGCAATTGCCTGCATTATTACCAGGAGGAACCCAGGACCCAGTGCACCAGTGTAGAGTTTGACAGTGGGTCCAAGGACTTCATCCTGATGACTAATGTCAGGGTGCTGTTGTCTAGCCTGTAGATGTCTGTGTGTCCCCAGACCATCACTGACCCACCACCAAACCAGACATGCTGAATGATGTTACAGGCAGCGTGACATTCTCCACGGCTTCTCCAGACTCTTTCACATCTGTCACATGTGCTCAGGGTGAACCTGTTCTTATCTGTGAAAAGCACAGGATGCCAGCTCTCCTCTATGGAATCTCCTCCATGCTCTTGAGACTGTGCTGGGAGACAACAGACCTTCTGGCGAAGGCACCCACTGATGTGTCATTTTGAAGGAGCTGAACTACCTGTGCAACCTATGTAGGATCCAAGTATCACCTCATGCTACCAGCAGTGATACTGACCCTAACCAAATGCAAAACTAGTGAAAAAAGTCAGAAAAGATGAGAAGGGAGAAAATCTCAGTGTCCTCCACCTGTGAAACCATTCCTGTTTTGGGGGTTGTCTCATTGTTGCCCACATCAAAACAGCTGAAACTGATTAACAATCCCCTCTGCTACTTAATTGACCAGATCAGTACCCCATAAGTTTAACTAACTTGATGCTATGCTTGATGTTCCTTTATTTATTTATTTATTTTTCTTTTTTGAGCAGTGTATGTTGGATCTACAAATCACTGAAAAGGCTACGTGTTGCTCTTGAATATAGCAAAATTAAACATCATTAAGTAAACTATAAACGACTGTAAGCTTTGTGATATATGTCCCTGCTGTTAAAGCTCCGACTCCCAATTTAAACTGTCTCTCTCTCTCTCTCTCATAAAAATGTGGAAGAACACACTGTACATTTGAGAAATAGAACCTGAGAGGTTTGGAGCATTTCTCCCCATCTTGGTAGGAAAAGACGCTCTATTGAGTCACTGGTGTATTTGACAGTGACACCAAATTACCTCAGAACCCAAGATGGAGAGTAACAGAAAACTCTGACTCACTGCAGGGAAAACTGAGCTCACTTTTGTGTCAGAAACAGGACAGATGAGATGAAACCGGTCTTCATAAAAATGGTTCCTGGCCGTATCGACTCAGGCCCTACGGATTATGAATAGCTACTTCTGTGTGCATGTAATGCTGGCTAACTTTGATGTGAAGCACACACATTACAGTAACATTACAGCAGCAAATCAAAATGTAATCAAATGTTAAGAAGCGGTACACAAGGGTGTCGCAGTGGGTACAGAACAACTGCATTAACAACTGAGAGGAATAAGTCCAACAAGGAGAGAAAAACGAGGTCAGAGACGGAGCACGTACTTTTTGAAAGTTGTCTTGTTGCCACCGCTTCCATTATCATTATTGGTCTGCAGTCATTTACAGGCTCATCTCTTCCCTATACGTTCTCCCATACCCTCAAGCACTGTCCCCTGCAGGTTATCTGCCGCAACCCACAGAACAAGAAGGACAAAAAATAGATGTAAGGTTGTAGAGTGATTGTAGTGGCCACATGTCTGATGATACTCACTCAGCTGTTCTTGTTTAAAAGTAGCAGAAAAAATGGCATTCAGTTACATTATGAGCTTGACTGTATTCACTGGAAAAATAGCAGGATTGGCTTCTGGTTTATAATAATAAACCAGTATTGAAGTAGGTGGAAGAAAATAGGGTGGACAGGAGGTTCTTAAGGAACGCGCTATTGGGGTGCAGAAACAATCTTATTTTAAGTGCCACTCTGGAGAGCAGTTTTGGGTCTGCCTTCTTGGTAAATGCACAATATAGCTGTATTAAAATCTGTTCTTGTGGTTTGAGGAAAACACTACTGATCAGCCAGCCATTTACCATATAACTGCACAATGAAGTAGTCTTTCAAACAAAGCTGCTGCTTCAGTGTGCAGTGCTTTGTGTTCACCCACACGCCCTTGTGAACAAAAATAGAGTTACAGACAGAAACACACACCCACAGACACACAATGTGAGGGCAGCAGAGTGTTAAAGGTAAGCCAGTAATTGTCGTTTATCATATCCACAGAGTTAACAAGCATCTCTGTCCCGAATTCTGTAGCCTAAAGTGTGCTTTTCCAAGATATGCAATCGCTGTCTCTGACCTCTGACCTCTGATCACATTGAGATTTTCTCCATCACAGGATCAAATATTTTCACCTTTTAGGTGACTTCTTTTGGCAGTCATTCTCACACCTTAGCAGCAATTTGTGTACAATAATTCTTAACAGCGCGTTCTTTACCATTTCCTTACTCTGATATGATTTAATCATACCAAAATTAAAAGGTTTTTCTTTATTTTCATGACTATTTACATTGTAGATTCTCACTGAAGGCATCAAAACTATGACTGAAAACATGTGAAATTATGTAGTAAACAAAAAAGTGGGAAATAAGTCAAAACATGTTTTATATTTTAGATTCTTCTTTGCTTTGATTACTGCTTTGCACACTCTTGGCATTCTCTCCATGAGCTTCATGAGGTCGTCACCTGAAATGGTTTTCCAACAGTCTTGAAGGAGTTCCCAAAGATGCTGAGCACTTTTGGCCCTTTTGCCTTCACTCTGCGGTCCATCTCATCCCAAACCGTCTCCATTGGTTTTAGGTCAGGTGACTGTGGAGGCCAGGTCATCTGACACAGCACTCCATCACTCTTCCTCTTGGTCACATAGTCCTTACACAGCCTGGAGGTGTGTTTGTGGTCATTGTCCTGTTGAAAAATAAATCATGGTCCAACTAAACATGAACCAGATGGGATGGCATGTCCCTGCAGGATGCTGTGGTAGCCATGCTGGTTCAGTCTGCCTTCAATTTTGAATAAATCCTTAACAGTATCACCAGCAAAGCACCCCCACAGCATCACACCTCCTCTGCCATGCTTCACAGTGGGAACCATGCATGTAGAGACCATCCGTTCACCTTTTCTGCAACGCACAAAGACACCGCAGGTGGACCAAAGATCTCAAATTTGGGCTCATCAGACCAAAGCACAGATTTCCTCTGGTCTAATGTCAACTCCTTGTGTTTTTTGACCCAAACAAATCTCCTCTGCTTGTTGCTTTTCCTTAGTCTTGGTTTCTTAGCAGCTATTTGACCATAAAAGCCTGATTCACACAGTCTGCTCTGCACAGTTGATGTAGAGATGTGTCTGCTACTGGAACTCTGTGTGGCATTTATCTGAGCTCTGATCTGAGTGGATGTTAACTTGCGATTTCTGAGGCCTGTGATTCAGATGAATTTATCCTCAGCAGCAGAGGTGACTCTTGGTCTTCCTTTCCTTGGGCGTCCTCATGTCAGCCAGTTTTGTTGCAGTGCTTGATAGTTTTTGTGACTGCACTTGTGGACACATTCAAAGTTTTAGCAGTATTCTGGACTGACTGACCTTCAGTTCTTAAAGTAATGATGGACTGTTGTTTCTCTTTGCTTAGCTGATTGGTTCTTACCATAATATGAATTCTAACAGTTGTCAAACATGGCTGTCAGCCGTGCACCAACTTGCAGTTGCCTCTGATCTCCACTGCTGCGTCAAAACGACAACCCTTCAACTTGAACTTTTTTGGGGGCTAGACTAGTTGTAGGACAATAACCGTAGATGGATTAGGGTGAGTGGTGAATAACGATTGTGTTGGTGTACCAATATCAGACTAATGACTTTTTGATCAGCTAATGTTATCCTCGCTAAAAGCTGTCAGCTGTACAGCTAGCTTAAACATTTTATTCTCAAAGAAACAGAAGGTTTGTTGTATTTGACAGAATTTGATTGTGAAAAATATGTAAGTTTCAAAAACTGAATGCTCTTCCTCAGATGTCCTATAGTAGAACTTCATGTTAGTTGTCTAACCTTCTGGGATGACTCCACGTGCACAACCTGGTGAATGTTCAAAGTTCAAGGGACATGCTCCTTGTAGGACTTCCGGGTGCTATCTGGGAAACTGTCATTGGATCTAGCTCAGGATGCTGGCCAGCGACGCAGTTTTGCACCTCTGGTTTTTGTTTACTGTACTTTGTTTATGCATTGGCAGTGGCATATTATGAGCTCTAGTACTGATGTCATTTTGAGTGGATAATTTGCTGGTTTTGTCTGACAGACTTGCTGCAAAACTGTGATACTTTCTTTCTTTCTTTGCAACTTGGTTACAACCCATCCTTTCACACTGTATATAGTCATGCAAATGCAATGATATTGATGAACCTTGATGGATGGAGTGAATTAGAGTCAGTCAATTCACAGTGGGCAGCATAATTATACATGTTGGGAATTTTGGCTGCAAAAACTCCAGAAATCAAACGTGCTGTAAACACACATGTTCAAGAACATTACATGCACACAAGTGTCCAACAACACACTGAAAGGAAGGACACACGCTAACGAGGACAGAGAAGTCCAGACGTCGTGTCCTTGTGAAGTCCAGCAGTCATGCTGGCAAGAGACGGAGGAACAGGTGGGCAAATCAGCCGGTCCGGCAGAGATCGAGGGAACAAGGGATAGAGGTGAATGGAAAAACTGAAGATTAGAGCCATAGGAAAGAGTGTGTGAGGAGGAGAGAGGCAACAGACATGTGTCAATATAATTAAAGGACAGAGGAATGAAATGAAGGTTGCAGCACAACTGACAACCAGTGACTCTACTTGACAATTAGATTACATAGAAAATTTGAAAATCTGGAAATACAACATATCGGAAAGTTAAACTTCTAGTGACACAACTACTGCTGGAAGTGGAAGCACCTTTTGTACCTACTAAAGAAAATATTCTGCAATTGTTCCCAGTATTCATTAAAAGAAAACTGCCCACTGATCTAAGAAAATTGCCTTATCTCCTAATTACTTGAAAACCAGCCATTAAGTTGGTCAGATGGGTCAGAAAAGCACAGCATACATTTTAATAAAACACACAGGTGACCAGGGGAAAGAATGATTCATTCCTCTTTATGGCCTTATTAATTTGTCCTTTTCCTTCCTATATATGTGAAGTTAAAGTAGAAAAAAAGGAGGAGAGAGGAGAAAAAAACTGAAGAGAACAGAGGAAAGGTGGTGGGAAGGAGTGAGTTTGGGTGGGGATAGAAGGAGGGACAGAGAGTCCATCAGCTGAGTGTTAGTAGTCTGCTGAGATCAGCAATAACGCTAGAGTGAGAAAATTAACCGAGGGAAAGCGAGAGGAAGGGGGGGATGAGGGTGGAGAATGTGGTGAGAATGAGAGTGCTTCTGTCCTGCTGCTGCCAATGAAAGCTTCAGCTATGAGGAGACGGAGAGAGGAGTGGACAAAAAAACAGAGAAGAATGAAATGAGTAAAGAACAAACCAGTTGTTTGATTGAAAAAAGAAATTTGTCTCATTGTTTATTCTTCGTTATCTGTTGGAATTCATTGGAAGCACTGGCTAACCCTTAGGTTGTAATGCAGCATTATTATTGTATATTGTGATATTGCTTCTGCTTACAAAAAGCTTGTGTCCATTCAGCCAATCTGGATGGTATTTTCCTAAAGATGAGGCCACATTTCTAGCATATAAACATAAAGTAGTTGCAGAAAACTAATTAATTAGGAACAACCAGAGCACAATTGTTTGTCCCTAAAAGTACACTGAGGAGATGTATTATTTGTAATAATGCATTTGGCCCACATACAGTACTGTGCAAAAACTTTAGGATAATTAAGATGTTTGGCTTCATGCTTTCACAATCCAGTTAGGTAGGAATCATGATGATCATGACAGCACCACCAATCACTTTAGCCAAAAACATTAAATCATTCTGGGTTTACATGAAGCCATTGAAACAACTAAGATGGCTTGAATTCACAGAAGAACTGAGGAAAACTCTCTGACATGTTGTTTTTTAAAGAATCTTTCTTTACTACTAAATACATTAGAAAAGCTTTTAAAAGAAAAACTTGAATTAGCGCTGTGCTGTATCTAAGTTTAGATTAGTATCAATGAAAGCAGCATTTATTGGATTTATAAGACACATGATGCAAATTGAATGTCTGTTACATTAGGTTCAAACACATGCCTTAAATGTGTATATATGTATATAGTCCACTACGTGTGTGCATATGTGTGGAGGAGAGGTTTAATGGTTGAGGGCTCAGTGGGAGACACTAAGGGGACAGGAGTTCACACTGTGATGACACATGGCACTCCTACACTATTTCCACACAAGGCACACATGGGCTATGTGCAATTCATTTACATAGACATACACATTCACACAAACACAGCACAGCTCATGCACGTGTGACTGGCTGGAACCTGTCCCAGGCTCTTTCATGTTATCTGTGTGTGTTTAAACTATTTTTGCCAAAGATTACACACAGATATGACATGCATTACACGCAGCACACGTGGCTTTTGCACACAGACCATGTTGTGTATACGCTGATAACATTTAACATTGTATGCTTCTACATACAGATAACTGTATGAGCCTGCATCACATACACACCTGAAATTAAAAATTTCAACTGGAATCCAGGAGTCGGACAACAGAAGTTGCTAATATATTGAATGTATTGACACTATAAGACGTGTATGCAAAAACAAATACAAAGTAATCAGCTTGGGATTTTTAAGAATTTGCATAAGGGTATCTGTTGGCTGCTTTGTACCCGTTCAGTGAAGAGCTAGCAACACACAATTAGCTTAATTAGCTCCGTATATACCTTGTTACCTCAGAAATTTGGTGGATATGAAAATGGACATTTTGATACTAGTGATTTTTTTCTGTAATTAATACACACTACATGCTACCATGTTGGCTTTTTGGAACCAGAAGTGACCATATCTGGATGGAAGCGTAAAGTGCTAAGGTAGAAGCTAATACTAGTAATAGAACATGGGACAAATGTTTTTGATTTTTCAGTAAAATGTGAAGTGCAAGCATTCATTTAACATTCAGTAAAATTGTGCACTGTGGCCAACACATTTCAGAAGCCACAACCTTTATTTTGAAGGCAGTCTCCATTTCCAGTTTATGTTGCACTTTTCAGTTTCACTATTGACTTTTCTCAATACTCAAGTACGCAAGTCTGTACTTGCGTTCTTGCTAGTTCGTATTTCACATGACAGGTCTGATGTTAGAATGCTTTTATTTTTATTTCAGTTGACACGCAAAACAGTAGACAGCTGGTGTTTGGAAAAAAATTGAATAAATGTTAAAAACAGAAGTTAATCATTTCTGGAGCAGTCTTCAGGATGTCCATGTATCAACATGCTGCTCCAGATTTTTCTGCTCCCGCTGAAAATGCTTGCACTTTCCTCCTGGATTAAAATATCTTTAATGTTAGATTTGATTCAGAATAAGCCGTTAAAATAAGAACAGCACATTTGTACATCAGAGAATAAAGCGAGACATCCAATTCCAAATATACTGACAGCTCTCCAGTGAGACATTAAAGTTAAATAAAACAATGCAGTTATGAAACTTAATTTTAATCTCAGCCTAACTGATTTGCTCAGGAACAAATAAAAAACTAAAATAAGCCAAAAAACTGTTAGAAATTATCTTTATAAATCTTATTTTGTGTTTAACCTCCACTGAGTAGCAAAAGCACACGAAGTTTTTGAAAACGATGAGCCCCAACCTCCCGGTCATCTCTGGAAACCTCGGAGCACTTTCACAAATAGACAATAAATTGAGCAGATATTTGAAGTTTACACATCTACATTCTGCCCTGAAAATATTTTAAAAATATATTTTTGTGTCACAGAAACAGTAATACTTAAAACTTAACTTACAGTTTTAGCTGCTCTCTTTCATCATTTCTTCTTTTGAGTTTCGGATGAAATGCATTCTGAGATACTTGGCTTCACCAAGTCCACACAAGTCACCACCAATAAACACTCAATAGAATTAGTGACTGGGGCAACTGGCTAATGACCTAATCAATTGCAAGTATGTTTTTTAATGTTTTGTGTTTTTTAACCTGTGACCGTTGGTTGCCAACTGGTTGCCAACTCGTCTCTGCCTCTATGACTTTTGACCCTAAACTTCCACTGGTCCAAAATGGCAGACAAGCTAGGATAATTTTTTAATTATTCAGTTAAAGTAATCTTGGTTGTTATTGTAATAACTTATCATATTCATCTTTTTTAATTACTGTATGATTTCATTTTGTAGAACTCAGCTAATCAGGTACTGCTTTGTGCTGATGCAACGTTGGGCATTTTGGCATGGCAGGCTGTGGCAGGTCACTTTGCAACCAGCCTCAAGTAGCCATTAAAGGAACTGAAGTTTTTGCCATGTCCGTGTTACAGTAGCTTAATTTTAATGTGAATCACATTATTTTATGTGTGCAACTTACAGTTATATCTCAGCCCAATCGAGAAGAAACACAGGGACACACATACTAGACTGTTGATATGACAACTACCACTTTAGGTTATCACGCCCCTTTTGCAAGTTAACTCTTTGCCTAGCTGAATTCTTAAATAGGTGGATCCAATTAAAATGGTAAATGGTAAATGGCCTGTATTTGTATAGCGCTTTACTAGTCCCTAAGGACCCCAAAGCGCTTTACATATCCAGTCATCCACCCATTCACACACACATTCACACACTGGTGATGGCAAGCTACGTTGTAGCCACAGCCACCCTGGGGCGCACTGACAGAATGATAGAAACCACACAGAGAACCTCTGTATCAGTACAAGTGGGGTCTTATTTTTAAAATTTTGGTAATTAGATGTTTTTTGTAAAAACCTCAAGCACTTAAGACAAAGACATGATCACAGAAAGTCCTGTGCCCAAACTGCAGCTTGGGGTTTTGCCAGTTCTGGCCAAGACTGGTACACATCCAAGGTAATTAGCAAAGGCTTTAAATCAACTGCAAGACCTATAAGTAACCATTAAAAATTCTAAAATGTGGGTATTGCACAAAATATCAGAAGTAATGGATGTATGGATAATCTTTTCTATTTCATCTCATGGAAGTAATAGTTGCTTCTTAGCTGTGTTTAGCAAAAAGGTTAAGAACTGTTGACAGGAAGACCAATTAGTGAAATCAAGGTCCTAGCCTACAAAGAGGTTTAGCTGGTTTTCATTTGCATAAATAATCACATCTATGTTATGTGTGCGTGTGTGGGATGTCCGATGTTTGTACAATACAGCAATTTCAGAATAAACCAGAAGCAGAGAAAGTGGATCATCCATTCTACCTGGGCTTCATTCATCACTGTCATCTGATCATGCATTGTGTATGCACACACACGCGTCTGATATGTGTGTCTGTGTTTGCATGCAGTAAAACAATGCACCGGTAAGCATCAGTCTGCATGCAAAGAAGCTGCTCTTGTATTTGTGTGCTGTGTTGCTGTCAGCAGGCTCAGGATCTGCGGTTAGAACAAGGGAGCTGCAGGGGCATCAGGGTAGGTGAGGATTATGTGTGTAAGTGTATGTGGGTGGGAGATGCGGGTGTTTGGAGGGGTTGGAAAATCAATCGCTGGGAGACCCACTTCCCATCCCCGTTTCTGCGGCATTGCCAAGATTCCATCAATGAGCAGGGGCTGCGTTTCCCTGGCAACGCTTATGAATGAGAGCAGGTCGGTAACTGTGGAGACTAAGCGAAGAGAGGAATTGCCAGTTGCCATGGCAATGCCATGAACAGGGATAGACCGAGCAGAGTGAAAGTGGCGAGTGACCTCTGAGATCTTAATCAGTGCCATCAATCATCATCATCAAAGCGCTGTTCCTCGGCGGGACAGCAGCAAACAGAAGCCTCATGTTGCAGCAGGTCTTGGACCTTGATTTGATATTTTGATACTTAGGATAGTTCGCAGTTTATTCTCTCAACAGTACCAGTGAATTGTGAAGAAATTTGGGGATATGAATTCAATCTTCAACATGCAAAAACAAGTTTGAATTAAATGATTAAAATAATATTGAAAAGACACTACACCAGGTTTCCGATACTTATGCAGCACATTCCAGTTAACCTTTAAACCTGCTGCCATCAAAATAATGACTAAAAGCTAGAAGGGATACATGTGACGTTTATTTGCGTCCACCTTTCATGAAAGGCGCATATAGCTACTGTTCATTTGAAAAGGCCTATTTTGAAACCTCAATTAAAGCACCCTACAGGGTGTTTTTTAAGCTAAAGGTGAGCATATTTAGATAAAAGGGTGGAGCGGTAAGTGACTATAGAGCATAATTAGGCGCATCTATAGATTCTATAGGTGCAATGCATAGAATCAGTGCTACGTAACTGATTACTAAAATACTTTTTATTTATCAAACTAAAGCACAGACTTTGTGGACAGGCTCTTGATAGAAACAACAATACACGGATGGCATTAACACCAAAAACACGATTGAGAGGTCTAATTCACAGATTTGAGTTAGATAAGGTGAAGCCTAGCAGACAGTGATTAGGCTGATTACAATTAAAACAGGCAAATTTTTACCTAGTTCAGGTGAACTTAGGTAAAGCTAACACACTGTTAGCATATGTAATTGTATATGTGTGTGTGTATGCATGTGTGTGTGCGTGTGTGCATCTTTGCAGGTTGATAGCTAGGTGTTTCCCAGCAGTGAGATCCTCTGTCATCACTGTCCAAACACCTCCTCCCTCTGCAGCTGAAACGCTCCATGTCTTTCTCTCTGGAGTCTCTTCATCTCTCTCTTTGGGGGTTCATTGTCTCTCTGCTTGTCTCTACTGCTGAATCTCACACTTTTGACGCACAGGACTATCACTCTTTTTCAATCCGCTCACTCGATCTCACACTTACTGTCTCTTAAGGGATACCTTGTCTCCCTCCTCACAATCTGTATTTCATTAGGGAATGTCTAGTTTAAGATAAATCTCCCTTGTAATACCCTGTGTTTGTAGCCTATATTCCCAGTTTATTTGAATTAATTTGGATTTTGGGGCATAGAGATATAGAGCTGGTTTCTTTAAGCCTAATTAAGGGCCATGAACTTTTTTTATTTTCTTTTTTTTTAGTGGAGAGCTTTTTTTTTCTTTTTGTATGGTACTAAGTGTAATCCATGTCTGAGAAAATGTACTACTTGTGACTGTTATTAGCATTTAAACAAATTCAGAGACAGATATTTATCAGTTAGCATTAGCAAACAATACCTAAATGCCCATGTGCCACAGGCTTCACTGAGGAACTAGTTAAGTCACTTTTTAATCCCAATCTTAACTAAAGAATAAAGCTAACATCAAAGACGCTAGGCTAGTTTAGGTATATACAATGGACCCTACTGTTGGTGGTCCATTGAGGTGGTTTTCTTTTATTGTTTTGAGTTTTGGATAACTTGACTAACTTTTGCTTGAAATTTTTTTTGATTTTAGTCCTACCTTGGCATTCACCTACTAAAGATTTTAATAACTGTCTTGACTATTAAAATATTCAGATTTTCAATCGTAAATTAATATTGTGGCATCAAAGCTTTGTTTAACTGGTGCCTTTTTTCATGAAAGATTTAAGCAAAAGTTGTGATACTAATTAAAAAGATCATAATGGTCGTGTATAACATGTGAAATCATAAATGATTACACAGCCTTCTGCTCCTCACGTTTTTCCTCCTCTCCTTCAACTTATCCCTTTAAACCCTGACCTAATTTACCCTTTAAACCAGGGGAAGGCAACTCCAAGCCTCAAGAGCCGGCGTCCTGCAGGTTTTAGATGTGTCCTTGATCTAACACAGCTGATTTAAATGGCTAAATTACCTCCTCAACATGTCTTGAAGTTCTCCAGAGGCCTGGTAATGAACTAATCATTTGATTCAGGTGTGTTGACCCAGGATGAGATCTAAAACCTGCAGGATACCGGCCCTCGAGGCCTGGAGTTGCCCACCCTTGCTAAAAATGCTAACCGTCACCGGTGACGGGTTAGGGTTTAAAGGGTTAACTGTTAGGGATTTGTCATTTATACACCCATAGCTGTTCCTCTGGTTCTTCTTGCAATCTTTTATGCACTTCGCTTTCTGCTTCATCCATCCATCACCATCACAGCCAGCAGCATACTCTCTGCTCCCTCTACTGGCCACATCAATACACTGAGGGCAGGTTCGTCTTTTGACAGTGGCGACTGCATTCTCAGTGTTTGAATTGTCTTCAAAAGCAGGTAGATGCCGTCTCACATGGATGAATTTTGGAGCTCTGGATTCACCTTAAATTGATTGTCACAGGAGAAAAAAAGTGGGACAAAAATAAACAGAGGGCGAAAGGCGAGGCAATAAATGACAGACACAGAGAGACGGAACAGCAGAAAAGTCAGATGAATGATATCAAAACAGACCCTTTGTTCTTTTACCTCATCCATTTGTTTATCCAGACATAAGCCCAACTGCCGAGAAAATTGTTCCCTACGCTTTAATGCTCCAAGTGAGGAAGCAGTAGTTTGTGCAGGCCAAAAAAAGAAAACTATATTATCATAAAACCAACAGAAAGTCATCCACACTAGATTAAATCATGAAAAAACAGCTTCCAACAAACCTATTCAGTGGATGTGGTGTATGTCAGGTTTACAGTGTTATATAATATCATGCTGTGGGAAAGTGTATGAGAAAAATCAATTAAGCAAGGCAGAAAAAAAGTGCTAACTGAAGTTCAGTTTACACTGATTAAAATGATCTGGTTTAAATTCATTTAGGTTACTGAACAGTTCAGTCCTACAATTGAACTACCTAACTATCTCAGTCTAGACTCTCTTAAACAAGCTGCTCTGAGCTGTTCGTTTTCACTAGAACCTCCTCGTTATTGATATATTTTTGACAAAATCTGTTTTGTTCATGAAACTCCTCGATAATGTTTAAGTATGCTTTAAAAGTAGATGTTAACTGATTAAACTGCCACTAGCAGCAGCCATGCAGAGTGTGCACATTCCTAAAACAATTGTTCTGATCACCTGTAGTTAAACATCAGCTCAAACCACCAGTGAACGTCATGCTGTTTCACTTGCTTCATGTCCTGAGTGCTCTCATGAACGCGGTGATTGAAGACTGAAGCTGTTTGCTTATTTTGCTCAGGTCAGGTATTTTCAAATTTGCAGCATCGCCTTTAGCTGTGGCAGTTAAAAAGCCATTGCGAGAATGAGGGGATTGGCCGCTGTTCCTGTGTCTGTTAATAAATGACCTCTTACTGGAATTAGCAACCAACCTGTGGAGAAGCGGAGGAGGGAGTGAAATGAAGAAGGGAGTGGCTGGAACAGGAAAAGCAATGGATGGATGGCAGGCTGGCAGATGCCAACATTTAACAAGTTTTAGATTTGATTTGTGCAGCCCTTTTGTCATTGTTTCAGTCCGCTTCCTGTTTCTTAAAAAGGGTGGTATGACTGACTGCTAAATACTACTCCTATTGTTAAAACTCCTGCCTTTCTCACACATGGTTAACAAAATACAGGTTGGGCCATTTATATGGATACACCGTAATAAAATGGGAATGTTTGGTGATATTAAAGTCCTGTTTGTGGCACATTAGTATATGTGAGGGGGCAAACTCCTCAAGATGGGTGGTGACCATGGTGGCCATTTAGAAGTCGCCATCTTGGATACAACTTTTGTTTTTTCAATAGGAAGAGGGCCATGTGACACATCAAACTTATTGGTAATGTCACAAGAAAAACAATGGTGTGCTTGGTTTCAACGTAACTTTATTTTTTCATGAGTTATTTACGTTAAGTTTTTGACCACTTATAAAATGTGTTCAATGTGCTGCCCATTGTGTTGGATTGTCAATGCAACCCTCTTCTCCCACTCTTCACACACTGATAGCAACACCGCAGGAGAAATGCCAGCACAGGCATCCAGTATCCGTAGTTTCAGGTGCTGCACATCTCGTATCTTCACACCATAGACAATTGCCTTCAGATGACCCCAAAGATAAAAGTCTAAGGGGGTCAGATCGGGAGACCTTGGGGGCCATTCAACTGGCCCACGACGACCAATCCACTTTCCAGGAAACTGTTCATCTAGGAACCCTAACCCTAACCTGAAACTACGGATACTGGCTGACTTCTAAATGGCCACCATGGTCACCACCCATCTTGAGGAGTTTGCCCCCTCACATTTACTAATGTGCCACAAACAGGACTTTCATATCACCAACCATTCCGTTTTATCTTGGTGTATCCATATAAATGGCCCACCCTGTACAATACTGCTTTTTTTTTTTTTTTCTAATTTAGGGCGTACATTTATCAGGCACATAAAGATGGGACGGAATAGCATGTGAGCACCTCCATTTCCAAATAGTACTGATAGTTGAGGTTAGGTTTACGGGTGATTTGCAAAAGTTGTGCTGTTCTATAGATAGGCACAATCTGTTCATTTCAACATGGCATGCATAGTCTTCCAAGAGTCGTGCAGTTAAGCACAAGTAGGCAAACTGAGAGATGATATTCAGCTGCAACTCATTTACTAACAGGACGGGCACGGCTCGTTAATTGTAATCAGAAAACCAAATAAATGTGTACGCTAAACGTAGGCCCAAATGTAGGCAGTGTGGCAGACAGAGTCATAAAAATCGAAACGGGGTTCAGTAACTGACAGGCGCCAAAGTTGGACTGTAAATTGTGCTACAATATTTTGACATCACGTTCTATAGTTTTCTTGTATTAAGACAAATTACATCACGTCCATCGTCAGAACAAACCGTAAATGCCTGACTGACAAAGGTTCATTTCTATACTCTCAGACTGGTTGTGTTAACAGTACCACCACAACTTTACTATGGTTGATTTGTTTAGGGGAAAAAAATAAAGTAAAGTAAATTTAAAAAATATGCAGATTTTTTTTTGTATCTGTGATCTACATCTCACGGTTTGAATTTGTGTAGGTCAACCACTACAAACAGCCATGAGATCACAGTGAAAACCGTATGAGCTGTCCATGGTCCTGAAATTATAACAGTTTCCTTTAAATGTAATTTTTAAAAATGTAAAGTCATTTATGTATATGCATTGATCAGATGATTAAATGAAAAATAGGCTGCTATTAGGAATTCACGTGCCTGATGTTCATGTGTGGCCTGATTATTTTCAGGATAAGCTCCGAAGTCATCATCATGATCCCGCTGTTCTCTCTTTTCTTCTGTGATTTCATTCTGAATGTCTTTGCACAGGCTGTGAAATCATGGCCCATATACGAAATAACGCAAACATTAGTGAATCAGCTTGTGACAAATACAAGAGGGTCAGAACCACCAAACCCACCAACCCCAGTTTGTGTTAGCAAATCCAGTCCACAGTGTCATGTATTATGGTGCTATAGGAAAGCTTGTTTACAACTACAGGCCATGTAAAAGTTGACTTATAAGAAAGCAGCTAATAAATGAGTCCAGATTTGAACTATGAGTTTTTTTCAGTGGTCAAAGGATAGTCATACAAATGCACAAAAATGCCAGCTAGTGAATGAGAATGATGCTGAAGCTGTGTGACAGCTGGGCTTTTCTTTCTTGTCATTGGTAGCTAATGTGTGGACAGTTACAGTAAGCAAATCACCTCAAAGTATCCTTGTTTGAACTAACTGAGCTTTAAAGAAGAAAGCGAAACTTTTTAGCATCAGATGTCTTCCTATGCAGTGCGCTCCCTCTATCTCACTCCTCTTCCTCAGTACATCCCCTGTCTACGCCCCCACACTTCCTCCCTCCCCCTCCTATAGGACCTACCCTGCCTTCCGCCTACGTTCAAGACAGGTTGGAAAATTCCATGCTCCGTCTCCAGCTGACTTTATGCCAGAGCTCTCTCACTCACACACACAAACACACACACACACACACACACCTACACATTAAAGACACACAGAGCAGTCAGAACAGATACAGAATGTGTCAGCAGTTCCCAACAGCAAACATATTGTTACTGAAGTAACTCATCACACACATAGATATTGGTTTAAGGTGAACATATAGTTGTCCTTATGTTTTCTGATTGTTATTTTTGCTTTCAACTGAGACGTTTTCTGTTATTTAGCCCTTAGCCTAGCATTGATGGGTAAAATAGTTGAAGTACCTTGTCAGTATAGAACAACAGAGCACAACAGCACATCTTAACTGCATCTTTAAATTTCACTACAAAGCTGAATCAACACCTCTGTGAATATTCAGATTGCAAAATCGGTTTTGAGACTTGCACAAAGAAAGCATTCATTGAAGGACAGCTGACTTGAGCAGAACTGGTTTAAGCTAGGTGTACATAATAAAGTGGCGAGAGTGTAAATGGTAAATGATAGTGTTGACTGCTTTCAGAGACGATCTTATGTATTTTGTTTCTTTCTCTGTAGTATTTTGTCATCAGTGGGGTCTACGTTTGACCTGAGAACACTGCGAGCCGTCAGGGTGCTGCGACCCTTAAAACTGGTGTCTGGAATTCCAAGTAAGTGTTTTTGTTTCTATGCTAATTTCAGATCCTTCCATACAAACCGTGCCACATTCAAGTCCAATGAATAAAATCTGAACAAATCTGAATTGTACTGCAAGTTGCAGGGGTTTTTTTATATTTTGTATATTCTTTGTCATTACAAAGTGGTCGCCAATCGAGGAGCTACTAGACAAGCTAACCTCACTCCTCTTAATTTACTGACTGACATTTAGCAACATTTACTGACCTTACATAAATCAGTTAGTAGCATACTGTCTACTTTATTTTTGATTTGTTTTAAAAAGCACCCAATTCCAAGTCTATTATTTATTTGCTTGTCTTGCACTGAATCCTCCAGGCCTGCAGGTGGTGCTCAAGTCCATTATGAAGGCAATGATTCCCCTGCTGCAGATTGGTCTCCTCTTATTTGTGGCCATCCTCATGTTTGCCATCATCGGCCTGGAGTTTTACATGGGACAGTTCCACAAGACTTGCTATGATGATGTTACAAGTAAGTAGAAAAGGGTAAAAAAAAAAAACATTTGTGGTGAGCCTTTGTGACTTGTTCCAACAGAAAGGGTGGTGGCCCCATCCCATTTCAGGTGTACCATAGGGCTTCTTTTCATTAGGAAAATAACAAATAAATGATAAAATAAACGATGGAGGCTTTAGTTTTTTGGGTCCTGGTATTTTGCTGTGTGCTATCCTCATGGCTTATTGTAACACTTGAATAGGACTGGCTTCATTGACTTAAAATACATGAGTGTGTGTATGTGTAACTCTCTGAAAAAAGTGTGTTACTTTGTCTGAATTTGTAAGCCTCTTGAACAGATGAACACAGCCAGTCACTAAGATTTTTTTTCCTGATCCCCAAAATAGGTGCTTTAGTTATTTTATAGTGAAGCTGTATCTTTCTCTCTGTGATCAGATGAGACTGCAGATGACAGGCCATGTGGTACTGCATCGCCATCCCGGCTGTGCCCTAATGGCACGCACTGTGGGGAAGAGTGGATTGGACCCAACTACGGGATCACCCAGTTCGACAACATTCTGTTCGCAGTGCTCACCGTCTTCCAGTGCATCACCATGGAGGGATGGACAAACATGCTGTACCACGTATGTTTGACTAGCCACCAGAGACCCTTTTTCTTTTAACTGAACATCAGGCGATCGGGGAGAACCATTATGCTTTCACTGTGGAAAGCAGTTACCTGTACCCATTGGTTTGTGCTCTACTGTTTTGAGTGCATCACCACTTCAACCACATATTGCGCTAGTACTAGATTGCATCAGTGCATTGCACCGACACCCATATTTACTAATTAGTGATACCATAAATAAAATCCCCTAGGCATAATGAAAATTTGCTGAAATTTGACCATTGACTAAACCATATTATTTGTCAGATAAATGCATTAAAAAGGCTCCAAAGTTAGACATATTAACATAGAAGCCGATAGAGACTGACTCACTTTTAAGCCTGTGGTCATTCAAGGAACTGCAGTTTGAGGTTTAAATTTGGTGAAAGCAGTAAAGTGATTTTTACTCTTTTTTGTATTTAAGCACACTGGACTTGCTACATTGGTTGCAGGTGAAGGTTAGAGTTGAGCTGAATTTCATTTATCTAAATGAAGCGTAAAGTATTTAAAGATCTGATTCAAAATGCCATTTATTTGCCCAAAAGACATATCCCGTCAACTCTGTTATTATCTCTTTGACTTCCTTTATCCATCATCTGTCCTTTTCCTGCTTTTGGAGCTGCTCTCTTTTTCTGTCTGCCTCCTTCTCCTCCGCTCACTATTCTGGTCTGTCTCGCTCTATATTTAACATCTTTTCTGATGGATGGAGGCTGACTTCCACTTTCACACGAGCAGTTGGGAGGAAACCAATGAAAATTTAATAGAGGATGGACTGAGCATTGTAGCAGCAGTACAAAATCCAGTACGTAGATGCAGCCCTCCAACAGTGGATTATAATCATAGTTTATAAGCTCATAGTTTATCAAAAAGAAATACGATATCCTCCAGCAACCGGGTTCATGTTATTGTCAGTGGAGTGAAAGAAGTAAGTCACACAGTGTCCGAGGATTACAGGTAGACCCAAAAACCTTTGAACGTACTTTCTAAATTTTTTTGGTAGTTTTGCCTCTGCACACTGCTCATGGTGGATTATAAATTAAACAGTCAGCGTGTGAGTAGAGTGTTGGCTTTCATTTTAACAAAAAATTAGAAATAAAATTTACTCTTTACGTATTAAAGACATTTTCAATACAGTCCTCTGTTTTCAGAGGTTCAAAAGTAATGGGACAAACAAACATTTTTAAAATATTAGAATCGTTTATAATACTCACAGGACAATTGTTTCCACTTTACTTTCAATTGCTGCTTGTTTGTGGCTCTCACTGCCTTCAGTTTTGACTTTAGTAACTGAAAAGCACACATTGTTGCAGTGATGCCCAAACTGTGGTGTTGAGCACTGAAGGTAGTTCAGGTACAGTTTTCTGTATGAATTTATTCATTTATATGAAAAGTGAATTAAAGCTGGTAATAGGAGGGGGTTAGTTTGAGATACTGCTTTGACCTACATTTACTGTTCTTTCGTCAAAGTTTTGGTAATAACACTTTCCATATGACTGGGTTGCATTAGCAATTTATAGCCAACAGCCTGTGTTGTTTAGGTTTCTTGAATAAAAATTTTAAAGAAGTGCATCACTTCTTGTATTTTGATTAGAGTGAAGATTTAAGATTGGGTGGGATTTTCTGAGTGGGATGTTTTAAGTGGTCCACAGTACTCTTGACATTTGGAATGACTGCTCTGTTAGGTTCTATCTATGAGATACATATAATCTATTAGATTAGATTGGGGTCAGATAAGTGATTTAACTACTGAAGAATACCCCTTTCTTTGCCTTGAGAAGCTTTAGGGTTGGTTTAGCAGTGGTCATTATCCATCTGTGTGAACAGTTTTGCAGCATCTGTCTGAGTTTGAGCAAAGAGTATAGCCTCAAATATTTCAAAATTCAATGTGCTACTTGTATGAGCAGTCACATTGGCGTTGTGGTTACATAAATGCCCACGCCACCATGTTTGACAGATGATGTGGTGTACTTTTTCTTCTCTCTTCCCATCATTCTGGTACATGTTAACCTTGATCTCATCTCCGAAGAATTCCACAAAAATGAACAAAGTAATCAAATCTGACAGTTGTGTGCTAGAGTGACTAAAGTGTTGAAAGGCTTATTAGAACAAACGTAGTTGACATTCTCTACAGAAGAAAAGCAAAGGAGAGTTAAAAAAACAACAGTGCATGACCGATGTGTGGCCGTGTGTCTCTTGCAGAGTAACGATGTAAGTGGCAGTTACTTTAACTGGATGTACTACGTCCCCCTCATCATCATCGGCTCCTTCTTCATGCTCAACCTGGTGCTGGGTGTACTCTCAGGGTAAAAGCCTGCTATTTGTCTTGCAAAAACAATTGAGCTTTGTTTTTTTTCCCACAATATTTTATGTTTTGCACTTTCGTTCCATGAATAGTAAAAAGAATAAATGACAAATGTTCCCACAGTGAATTTGCCAAAGAGAGGGAGCGAGTGGAGAACAGGAGCGAGTTCCTCAAGCTGAGGAGACAGCAGCAGATTGAGAGGGAGCTCAACGGATACCTTGAGTGGATCTGTAAAGCAGGTCAGTGCGCACTCGCATTCACACCAACGCTGACACATGCTGCTCAAGCTCCTTCTAGAGAATGAAAAAAAACACACACACAACCAAATCCTGATATAATGCTCGAAAATCTCATTTCATTGAATTCTACAGAGGAGGTGATTCTGGCTGAGGAAGATGCTACAGGGAACTTTGATGGTAACTAAACTTCATTTGTTGTGTTAATGTTTTTATATGACAATGAGAAAGGCACTGGCCATAGAGTATAAATAAAGGTACATCAAATAAAAGTCTAGTACAATTTTTTATCTTAAATGCTTTAGCGGTTTTTAGAGCTGCTCATTTAAATGTGCAAATAAATGTGGGATTTAGCGCGATACAGCAGCAAGTGACAGATTCTGTGGGAAGGGTGAGAGAGTGACATCTGAGAGACAGACTGAAGACGAGACAATTCGTTTCTCTTTCTCTAGGTTCGAGGCGTAGGCCAACCATCAAAACCAAAAACAACAAGACAGAGCTGCTGAACCCTGAGGAAGGAGAGGACAACATTGGAGATGCAGTAGGTAAGACAAACACAGGGATGAAGAGGTGGCACGCAAAGGACGAATAAGGACCAAGAACAGAGTTGTGTTTTGAATTATACACTCTTTATCATTGTAAAGATAGAGGAAACTGAACTGGAGATATAAATATGTTAAATCTTAAATATAGACTTTTATGTCTCCCTTATATCAGACTACTTTTAACAATCTTCCACCTCACATCATAACTGACTGAGGTGCCTCTTCCTATTAATAGTATGTCATTATTATGTGTGCCTATGGAAAGAGGCACACATATTACTATTCGTCGGATTTATTATTATGTGTGCCTATGCCAAGAGGCACACATATTACTATTCCTCGGATTTATTATTATGTGTGCCTTGCCAAGAGGCACACATATTACTATTCGTCGGATTTATTATTATTATTATTATTATTATTCTCCAGTTTCCGCCTGAAATTTTGCAGCGAATCTCGCCTCGCAGTTTTGAGACAAGCTTCATATATGTTACCTCATTTTGTGCGGCCGGATCTGGAATGGTGTGCTATGACTTTTGGTGTTTATGAATTTTATAGTTTTTTAAATATTAATATTTTAGTGAAAATTTTCCCGCGCTCCTCTGCCAAACAGTTTTGACATTAGGGTTACATATGTTAGATCATTTTGTGCGGCTGGAGCTGGACTATTATGTTATGACTTTTGGTGTTTATAACTTTTATAGTTTTTAAATATTAATATTTTAGTGCAAATTTAGGCCAATTCATCTTTTGGCGCCAAATAAACAGACTTCATTTGTGGTGTCTTGGCTCTCTCTAGTGGTATGCCGGGAGTGGTACAGCCTGTGTACCCTTATTTGGATTACCGTAATGATGACAATTTCAACGGTGCGCACAGCGTCGCTGCTTTCAGGAGCCCTTGGAATTTTTAAGGTTGCGCAAATCATTCAAAAGTTACGGTAATGCTTGGTGGAAAACTCAATATCCCACAATTCATAGCACGCCTCTACAGAGTGAACAATGGCGGCCACCACTTCGTTTTATATGTCTTTTATTCGTGTTTCTAGGTCACAAAATAAGCTTTTAAGATATTTTCAGGCGAGAATGTAGGTGTGTAAACTTCAAATATCTGCTTGTTTTATCAAGACATCCCATATTTAGCGACAGTGCTCTGACTACGTCGGTCCTGCCTGACAGCTAGCCGGCTACCTAGCTGGCTACCTAGCTAACTGCCGCGCACTTGGCTGCAAATGGATAGCGAGGGACTCTCTCTGTCGTTTCACCTCCTGGTCTCTCGCAAATGCTCGCATAGAATCGCAGTTACAGCTGGATGTGGAAAAAATAACTGAGTTGTTTGGTGGTGGAGCTACAACAGAGGGCAGCTACCCACCGGTGTGTGACAGAAAGGACATGCCGCCAACGAGACATATGAGGCCGGGCAGGCGATTGCTAACGCGGCGAGGTCAATCGTGGATCAGGGAAAGCGAAGGCAGGAGCGTGAGGTGAACTGAATTTCAGGTAAGAAGTTATGAACTGCACTCTATTTGGGTCAGATATAAACCGAGTTTAGGTGTAGTTTATTTAGCAGCAGTTCTCTTACGTGTTGCTGATAGCCGGCTAGCTAGCTAGTGCCGCTAGCATAGTTAGCTAGCACCGCTAGCGACCCTTCGTGAAAAAAAGCACCCAGGCTTGGCTTATATTGAGGCGGGTGAAACTCGTGTCAGCACCCGGTCGCTCGCCGACAGTATGTGTTTTAGCTGGACTTATTTTTCGTTTATATTGACCGATGATTTATTTATTTATTCATTTTAGTAACGGTATAAACAGTGAAAGGTGGTGGATTGGCCAGATGTAAACTTCAAATATCTGCTCGTGTTACCAAGACATCCCATATTAGCTCTGATGTTTTCGGTGCCTGCAAAGAGCTAGACAGGTAGCTAGCTAACCCGAGCTGGCTGTCTTTTGACTCAGGGTCATAGCTGGACTTATTTTTCGTTTTTATGAGCCGATGAGGGTTTTTTTTTAGTAACGGTACAAACAGTGAAAGGCGGTGGATTGTCCAGATGCTGGTCGATGTGGAAAAAATAACTGAGTTGTTTGGTGAGTCGCTGACGCCGAGCTACAACCGAGGGCAGCTATCCACCGGTGTGTGTCAGAAAGAACATGCGGGAACGAGGCGGCGGGCGACCGCCGATCGACCGGTGGTAGATCGTGGATCAGGGAAACCGAAGGCAGGAGAAGCAGGCGGCTGCGGTCGGAGCGTGAGGTGAACTGAATTTCAGGTAAGAAGTTATGACCTGCACTCTATTTGGGTCAGATATAAACCGAGTTTAGGTGTAGTTTATTTTTCTTGTGCTGACTTTTTACAATCAGTTATAATAACTCGTACTGCGTGGTAGCTAGCACGATGGAGTTTATGACAGCCTCCCCTGTCATTCTCTCGCCTGTTCAAACTTCAGTCATGAAACTGATCAATGATCGGCTTTTCTCTCTTGTTTGTTTATCGCGCTAAACAACAGCAGCACGTTTAAGCTTGATCAGCTGTTGTTAGAATTCATTTGATTTTAATTTCTAATATCAGCTGATGTTTGCTGGAGCCACAGCTGTAGAAGCGGCTGGTCGAAACCAGGAGATGACCTTACTGAATCATCAGAGCTGAACTGGTGATGGAGAAACAGGTTTACCTTTTTTTTAGGTGACATGAATGAGTTGAAGGAAGTTATGAACTGTTTCTGAGAGAAATAAACACCAAGCTCCTTTTTTATTTAGCTGACAGCTGGTAACTGTGCAGGGGTGGATCTAGCAAAGCTTTTGCCAGGGGCCAGGTAGGGCATTAACAGAGAAAGGTGGACACAAAGATATACTTTTCTTTCTTACTCTCATACAGGGAGTGCAGAATTATTAGGCAAGTTGTATTTTTGAGGAATAATTTTATTATTGAACAACAACCATGTTCTCAATGAACCCAAAAACACATTAATATCAAAGCTGAATGTTTTCGAAGTAGTTTTAGTTTGTGTTTAGTTTTAGCTATTTTAGGGGATATCTGTGTGTGCAGGTGACTATTACTGTGCATAATTATTAGGCAACTTAACAAAAACAAATATATACCCATTTCAATTATTTATTTTTACCAGTGAAACCAATATAACATCTCCACATTCACAAATATACATTTCTGACATTCAAAAACAAAACAAAAACAAATCAGCGACCAATATAGCCACCTTTCTTTGCAAGGACACTCAAAAGCCTGCCATCCATGGATTCTGTCAGTGTTTTGATCTGTTCACCATCAACATTGCGTGCAGCAGCAACCACAGCCTCCCAGACACTGTTCAGAGAGGTGTACTGTTTTCCCTCCTTGTAAATCTCACATTTGATGATGGACCACAGGTTCTCAATGGGGTTCAGATCAGGTGAACAAGGAGGCCATGTCATTAGTTTTTCTTCTTTTAAACCCTTTCTTGCCAGCCACGCTGTGGAGTACTTGGACGCTGCGTGTGATGGAGCATTGTCCTGCATGAAAATCATGTTTTTCTTGAAGGATGCAGACTTTTCCTGTACCACTGCTTGAAGAAGGTGTCTTCCAGAAACTTGCAGTAGGACTGGGAGTTGAGCTTGACGCCATCCTCAACCCGAAAAGGCCCCACAAGCTCACCTTTGATGATACCAGCCCAAACCAGTACTCCACCTCCACCTTGCTGGCGTCTGAGTGGGACTGGAGCTCTCTGCCCTTTACCAATCCAGCCACGGGCCCATCCATCTGGCCCATCAAGACTCACTCTCATTTCATCAGTCCATAAAACCTTAGAAAAATCAGTCTTGAGATATTTCTTGGCCCAGTCTTGACGTTTCAGCTTGTGTGTCTTGTTCAGTGGTGGTCGTCTTTCAGCCTTTCTTACCTTGGCCATGTCTCTGAGTATTGCACACCTTGTGCTTTTGGGCACTCCAGTGATGTTGCAGCTCTGAAATATGGCCAAACTGGTGGCAAGTGGCATCTTGGCAGCTGCACGCTTGACTTTTCTCAGTTCATGGGCAGTTATTTTGCGCCTTGGTTTTCCACACGCTTCTTGCGACCCTGTTGACTATTTTGAATGAAACGCTTGATTGTTCGATGATCACGCTTCAGAAGCTTTGCGATTTTAAGACTGCTGCATGCCTCTGCAAGATATCTCACTATTTTTGACTTTTCTGAGCCTGTCAAGTCCTTCTTTTGACCCATTTTGCCAAAGGAAAGGAAGTTGCCTAATAATTATGCACACCTGATATAGGGTGTTGATGTCATTAGACCATACCCCTTCTCATTACAGAGATGCACATCACCTAATATGCTTAATTGGTAGTAGACTTTCGAGCCTATACAGCTTGGAGTAAGACAACATGCATGAAGAGGATGATGTGGACAAAATACTCATTTGCCTAATAATTCTGCACTCCTGTATAAAATATTTAGCTTTTATTAAATAGTTATCTGAATCTTACAACCAAAGTTTGTATAATAATACACAAGATTGGCTGTAGACCATTGTTCATCATTCAGAACACTGTGTAAAAATAACAAAAACAAAAAGTGAATGCGAAAGTGCATACATATTTATTTTATGTGTTTGATGTGTGTCGGGGCGTGGTCTGCAGTGCCGCTGCAGGGGAGGTGGACCCACGGGTGTAAAGTCTGTGCTTTTGGGTGTGTGTTGGGCTATGAGTTGAAAAGCTACGGCTGCCTGTGTGGGTACACCAACCATGTGTGAAAAGTGGTCCATAACGTAATGCTTCAAAGCATGTTCATGCAAACATTGTCGGGGTCTGCCCTGATACAATGGGACTTCTGCTCATGAACCTGTGTGCACAGCGCCTGCAAATCGGGGCTGTCTGAAGTCACCTCATCTTTACCCAAAACTGTAAGCTGTCATCTGTGAGGCGCGAGCGTGTTTGTTTTATCATAATTCATGGTGGAGAATGGCTGCTCTGCTGAGTTTTGCTCTCTGTAGCCGTATGAATGGCAAACTACACTTATTAGCAGCGGCATAGGCACACATAAAATTTCTTCTGAAATTTTCGCTTTCTAGTTCTTATTATTATTATTATTTTCCTTTTTCCGCCTGAAATTTTGCAGTGTATCTCGACCCGCAGTTTTTGGACAAGCTTCATATATGTTACCTCATTTTGTGCGGCTGGATCTGGAATGGTGTGCTATGACTTTTGGTGTTTATGAATATTATAGTTTTTAAATATTAATATTTTAGTGAAAATTTTCCCGCGCTCCTCTGCCAAACAGTTTTGACAATAGGGGTACATATGTTACATCATTTTGTGCGGCTGGAGCTGGGCTAGTATGGTGTGACTTTTGGTGTTTATAACTTTTATAGTTTTTGAAATATTTAGATTTTAGTGCAAATTTAGGCCAATTTCTAGGCTCCTGAGAAAGATTCTGCTTTTGGCACCATAGAAACAGACTTCATTTGTGGTGTCTTGGCTCTCTCTAGTGGTATACCGGGAGTAGTACAGCCGAAAAGATTTTATCCTTGTGTTGAAAACTCCATATCCCACAATTCATAGCACGCCTCTACAGAGTGAACAATGGCGGCCACCACTTCGTTTTATATGTCTTTTATTCGTGTTTCTAGGTCACAAAATAAACTTTTAAGATATTTTCAGGCGAGAATGTAGGTGTGTAAACTTCAAATATCTGCTTGTTTTATCAAGACATCCCATATTTAGCGACAGTGCTCTGACTACGTCGGTCCTGCCTGACAGCTAGCCGGCTACCTAGCTGGCTACCTAGCTAGCTGCCGCACTTGGCTGCAAATGGATAGCGAGGGGACTCTCTCTGTCGTTTCACCTCCCTGGTCTCTCGCAAATGCTCGCACAGAATCGGAGTTACAGCTGGATGTGGAAAAAATAACTGAGTTGTTTGGTGGTGCTATAACGCGGAGCTACAACAGTGGGCAGCTATCCACGGTGTATGACAGAAAGGACATGCCCATGACGCCGATCGACCGGTGTTTGCTAACGCGGAGGTCAATCGTGGATCAGGGAAAGCGAAGGCAGGAGCGTGAGGTGAACTGAATTTCAGGTAAGAAGTTATGACCTGCACTCTATTTGGGTCAGATATAAACCGAGTTTAGGTGTAGTTTATTTAGCAGCAGTTCTCTTATGTGTTGCTGATAGCGGCTAGCTAGCTAGCGCCGCTAGCATAGTTAGCTAGCACCGCTAGCGACCCTTCGTGAAAAAAAAGCACCCAGGCTTGGCTTATATTGAGGCGGGTGAAACTCGTGTCAGCACCCGGTCGCTCGCCGACAGTATGTGTTTTAGCTGGACTTATTTTTCGTTTATATGGACCGATGATTTATTTATTTATTCATTTTAGTAACGGTATAAACAGTGAAAGGTGGTGGATTGGCCAGATGTAAACTTCAAATATCTGCTCGTGTTACCAAGACATCCCATATTAGCTCTGATGTTTTCGGTGCCTGCAAAGAGCTAGACAGGTAGCTAGCTAACCCGAGCTGGCTGTCTTTTTGACTCAGGGTCATAGCTGGACTTATTTTTCGTTTTTATGAGCCGATGAGGGTTTTTTTTAGTAACGGTACAAACAGTGAAAGGCGGTGGATTGTCCAGATGCTGGTCGATGTGGAAAAAATAACTGAGTTGTTTGGTGAGTCGCTGACGCGAGCTACAACCGAGGGCAGCTATCCACCGGTGTGTGTCAGAAAGAACATGCGGGGAACGAGGCGGCGAGCGACCGCCCGATCGACCGGTGGTAGATCGTGGATCAGGAAACCGAAGGCAGGAGAAGCAGGCGGCTGCCGGTCGGAGCGTGAGGTGAACTGAATTTCAGGTAAGAAGTTATGACCTGGACTCTATTTGGGTCAGATATAAACCGAGTTTAGGTGTAGTTTATTTTCGTTGTGCTGACTTTTTACAATCAGTTATAATAACTCGTACTGCGTGCGTGGTAGCTAGCACGATGGAGTTTCTATACAGCTGTGTGCGCGCTAAGTTACTGATGTTGAACTTTATGACAGCCTCCCTGTCATTCTCTCGCCTGTTCAAACTTCAGTCATGAAACTGATCAATGATCGGCTTTTCTCTCTTGTTTGTTTATCGCGCTAAACAACAGCAGCACGTTTAAGCTTGATCAGCTGTTGTTAGAATTCATTTGATTTTAATTTCTAGTATCAGCTGATGTTTGCTGGAGCCACAGCTGTAGAAGCGGCTGGTCGAAACCAGGAGATGACCTTACTGAATCATCAGAGCTGAACTGGTGATGGAGAAACAGGTTTACCTTTTTTTAGGTGACATGAATGAGTTGAAGGAAGTTATGAACTGTTTCTGAGAGAAATAAACACCAAGCTCCTTTTTTATTTTAGCTGACAGCTGGTAACTGTGCAGGGGCGGATCTAGCAAAGCTTTTGCCAGGGGCCAGGTAGGGCATTAACAGAGAAAGGTGGACACAAAGATATACTTTTCTTTCTTACTCTCATACAGGGAGTGCAGAATTATTAGGCAAGTTGTATTTTTGAGGAATAATTTTATTATTGAACAACAACCATGTTCTCAATGAACCCAAAAACACATTAATATCAAAGCTGAATGTTTTCGGAAGTAGTTTTTAGTTTGTGTTTAGTTTTAGCTATTTTAGGGGATATCTGTGTGTGCAGGTGACTATTACTGTGCATAATTATTAGGCAACTTAACAAAAACAAATATATACCCATTACAATTATTTATTTTACCAGTGAAACCAATATAACATCTCCACATTCACAAATATACATTTCTGACATTCAAAACAAAACAAAAACAAATCAGCGACCAATATAGCCACCTTTCTTTGCAAGGACACTCAAAAGCCTGCCATCCATGGATTCTGTCAGTGTTTTGATCTGTTCACCATCAACATTGCGTGCAGCAGCAACCACAGCCTCCCAGACACTGTTCAGAGAGGTGTACTGTTTTCCTCCTTGTAAATCTCACATTTGATGATGGACCACAGGTTCTCAATGGGGTTCAGATCAGGTGAACAAGGAGGCCATGTCATTAGTTTTTCTTCTTTTATACCCTTTCTTGCCAGCCACGCTGTGGAGTACTTGGACGCGTGTGATGGAGCATTGTCCTGCATGAAAATCATGTTTTTCTTGAAGGATACAGACTTTTTCCTGTACCACTGCTTGAAGAAGGTGTCTTCCAGAAACTTGCAGTAGGACTGGGAGTTGAGCTTGACGCCATCCTCAACCCGAAAAGGCCCCACAAGCTCACCTTTGATGATACCAGCCCAAACCAGTACTCCACCTCCACCTTGCTGGCGTCTGAGTGGGACTGGAGCTCTCTGCCCTTACCAATCCAGCCACGGGCCCATCCATCTGGCCCATCAAGACTCACTCTCATTTCATCAGTCCATAAAACCTTAGAAAAATCAGTCTTGAGATATTTCTTGGCCCAGTCTTGACGTTTCAGCTTGTGTGTCTTGTTCAGTGGTGGTCGTCTTTTCAGCCTTTCTTACCTTGGCCATGTCTCTGAGTATTGCACACCTTGTGCTTTTGGGCACTCCAGTGATGTTGCAGCTCTGAAATATGGCCAAACTGGTGGCAAGTGGCATCTTGGCAGCTGCACGCTTGACTTTTCTCAGTTCATGGGCAGTTATTTTGCGCCTTGGTTTTCCACACGCTTTCTTGCGACCCTGTTGACTATTTTGAATGAAACGCTTGATTGTTCGATGATCACGCTTCAGAAGCTTTGCAATTTTAAGACTGCTGCATCCCTCTGCAAGATATCTCACTATTTTTGACTTTTCTGAGCCTGTCAAGTCCTTCTTTTGACCCATTTTGCCAAAGGAAAGGAAGTTGCCTAATAATTATGCACACCTGATATAGGGTGTTGATGTCATTAGACCATACCCCTTCTCATTACAGAGATGCACATCACCTAATATGCTTAATTGGTAGTAGGCTTTCGAGCCTATACAGCTTGGAGTAAGACAACATGCATGAAGGGGATGATGTGGACAAAATACTCATTTGCCTAATAATTCTGCACTCCCTGTATAAAATATTTAGCTTTTATTAAATAGTTATCTGAATCTTACAACCAAAGTTTGTATAATAATACACAAGATTGGCTGTAGACCATTGTTCATCATTCAGAACACTGTGTAAAAATAACAAAAACAAAAGTGAATGCAAAAGTGCATAAATATTTATTTTACGTGTTTGATATGTGTGGCGGGCGTGGTCTGCAGTGCCGCTGCAGGGAGGTGGACCCACCTGAGGGGCATCTGCAATCACACCTCTCGGGCGTAGTCTGTGCTCTCTCGGCTGTTTTTGGGTGTGTGTCGGGCTGTGAGTTGAAAAGCTACAGCTGGCTGGGAGGGTACACCAACCATGTGTGAAAAGTGGTCCATAACGTACTGGTTCAAAGTGTGTTCGTGCAAACATTGTCGGGGTCTGCCGTGGTACAGAGGGACTTCTGCTTATGAACCTGTGTGCACAGCGTCTGCAAATCGGGGCTGTACAAAGTGACCTCATCTTTACCCAAAACTGTAAGCTGTCATCTGTGAGGCGCGAGCGGTGTTTGTTTTACCATAATTCATGGTGGAGAATGGCTGCTCTTCTGAGTTTTGCTGTCTGTAGCCGTATGAATGGAAAACTACACAGATTAGCAGCGGCATAGGCACACATAAAATTTCTTCTGAAATTTTCGCTTTCTAGTTCTTATTATTGTGTGGATGCTGGAGGCATCCACACTATTGAGTTCCTGTTTCTCTTTATTCTTTATACTTTATTATTATTATTATTATTATTATTATTCCAGTTGCTTCCGTGACGTTTTTTACACTTTTCTACTTCCACAATTTTCAGCCGATTTTCACCGTTCAAATTTTAAACTATTCTGCTATTTCTGCTAATGATTGCTATGACTTTTGGTATTTTTAACTCTTATACTTTTTAAAATATTACGTTTTTTTCCTTTAATTTGTCCCATTGAAATGAATGGGAAACTTCCGCAATTCTGCTAAAACTTACTCTTTTTGAAACTTAACTACGTTCTCATACTTTCGCCTAGAACAACCATTCAAATTTTAAAATGTTCACAAATTATTGGGCTATTCATGAATGATTCAGCTTTTTCATATCTGTTACCGTTTTCATCGTATCCCTCTCTAAGTTTTGAGTTTCATCTTTGTGATTTTCACAAAATACATGCGTTGTTATGGTTGCTATGCAGTTGGTTCTAAGTGAGCCACTGTACCTTTGGCAATTTTCTCTTCATGTCCGAACAACTTCTTGCTACTCGCTCAATTTTCACTTAACCCACACAAATTATACATCAAAACGTAGGTATTTTTGCTGGCTTTCAGAAAATGTTACTATCATTGTTGTGAGATTTATAGAATTTTGGCAAATCACCTCAGACCAACACAAAGTCAGAAAACTCTCCATAGAAAGTCAATGGAGAGCTTGTTCAAAATCATCGCTGATTTCTCTAATGAGAGGCATATTCGAATCGTCATATCTCCTTAACGAAGCGAAGTTAAAACATGAGGCTTGTCCCGTATATCTTCAGACACTCCTGATGCTCACAATTCAAGAATTTCTTTCTCACCTATTACCGTTCTGAAATGAGTTAGACTTGTTTGAGGGTAGGAAATTCGTCCTTTGCTCAGATTTCTTCAGATTTCAAACTCTGAAATGAACCACTTTTTCTCTTGTCATATCTTTTTAATGGATTTCCACAGAGACCTGAAAATTTCCATGATTGTTCACCAAAGCCTGCTGTCTCTTACGGTGAAAGAATGATATCGATACTCCAAATAGATTTAGAGTTAGAAAGCGTTGTTTGAGGGCAAGTCAAGGCAGATTTTGCTTGCCTCTACTCAGTTATGGTGCATTAGAAGTCAAATATCTTCAATAATTCATATTTTAATGATAAAGTGTCAACACTTTAAGATTCCCCATCTCTTCTGAACAAAACGGTGTAAGAATGACTGTTCTAGCCCCTACGGTTAGGAAATTATGGCCATTTGTTTGAGAGGAATCCTCACTATGAGAAATTCACTGCATAAATCCTGTCTCTGTGCTCTGTGTGTGTAAAACGGCTGCACCTGTTTTGGCGGGAAAAAGTACACAGCCTCTCTGATTGGTGGATTCAAATTTAGCAGCTCCCAGGCTGCTTGACTGACCTAGAAACTTGATTTTCTCTCCTGTGTGTGTGTGTGTGTGTGTGTGTGTGTGTGTGTGTGTGTGTGTGTGTGTGTGTGTGTGAGAGAGAGAGAGAGAGAGATAGAGAGGGCGAGAGAGAGTTTTATGGGAGCATCTTATTGTATGATTTAAATTCAATATATTTAGACTGGTTGACTGAATTTGATCCTCTGTGTGTCTCTCTGTGCATGTGTGTTTCCATATGTGTCCATATTTGTGATTGTGTCACTGTTATACTTTTTTTTGATTTTTTTCATTTAACAATTACATTTGAGGGACCCTTAGCATGTTCAGGATTCTTTCAGCTGTCCATTTTGCTTTTCCAATTTTTCTATTTAAGTTATTACTATTTTGTTGAGTCATATCATTTCTGCTGCTTTTCAGTATTTGTGCTAAATATAGCATTTCTGCAAAATCATACTATGTCTGCTATTTTATGAGATTTGTGCTAAATACAGCATTTCTGCTAAATCATACTATTTCTGCTATTTCATAAGATTTGTACTAAATATAGTGTTTCTGCCAAATATAGTATTTCTGCTTAATTATAGTATTTCTGCCATTTTATAGTATTTGTGCTAAAACATAGTATTTCTACTAAATGTAGTATTTATGCTTAATCATACTATTTGTATATATTTCTGCCAGGACCCCAGGCAGCTAATCCTCTGTGAGGACTGATACATATAAAATTTACATATCAGGGCCTGCACGGCTTCCCAGCCAGCCAATCATATCTGAGGTCTGCCCTTTCTTCTCTCGTCATATCTCAGCGACAGATGTACAAAGAGCAATGCAAATCACAGTCAAAGTACACGAAAATACGCTGATTCACCCAGTACAAGAATTATGCTTCTAGTCCACCTAGTTTTTGAGTTACACGACGTTTTGTAACTCCAAAAACTGTCTTTTTTGCTCTCACCGCAATCTAATTCTGACTGCTCATCACCCTGTTTTCCAGGCGCTCGCTCTCTTTCCCAGTGGCGCAGTTGGTAATGACACAGGTCTGCAACCAAAAGGTCGTGGGTTCAATTACACCTTGGGCAACATGTTTTTTTTTCCTACAAATTAATACACTATCACAGACCAGTAATTGATATTCATCATTTATTACAATTCTGCAAACTTTTATGATTTTAGCAGCTTTTCTAATATGGACCTCAGATTCTTGTTAACACTCCATGGCACAAATACTCTTCCCTTTAGGCTCTGTGTATGTGTGTGTGTATCAATATTTCTCCCATTTTAAAGTATTACTCCTCCATAATTGTATTTCTGTTAAATCAAAGTACTTTTACTACATCTTAGTACTTCTGCTCAATCATAGTATTTCTGCTAAATCATAGTATTTTGCCAAATTATGGTTTTTGTGCCAAATCATAACATTTGTTTTATGTTACAGTATTACTACTAAGTGGAGGAATTTCTGTCATGTTACAGTATATGTGCTGATTACAGTATTTCTGCTAAATCATAGGATTTCTACTATATTATATTTTTCTTTCTAAATATAGCATTTCTGCTATATAATTGTATTACTGCTATGTTATAATATTTGTGCTAAACCAGAGTATTTCTGCTGAAACATAGTATTTCTGCCGAATGATAGTATTTCTGTCAAATTACAGTATTTTTGCTAAAACATAGTATTTTTAAAAAAAATTCAATATTAATAGTAAATTACAGTGTCTCTGGTAAATCGCAGCATTTCTGCTATGTTGTACTGTTTTTCTAAATCATAGTATTTCTGTAATGTTTAAGAATGTTTGCCTAAATATATTCTTTCTGTTATCTTATACTATTTCTCCTAAATTCTTGTATTTTTGAGAAGTTATCGTGTTTCTGGTAAGTTACAATATTTCTGCTAAGTTCTGCTATGCTATTGTATTTCTGCCAAGTATTATGTTTCCTCTAAGATATTGCAGTTCTGCTAAGTTACTACATTTTAGCAAAGTTCCTTTTCTTCTGCAAAGTTTTTACAAATTCTGCAACTTTTCAGCTTTTTCTGCTTGTTTCAGCAGACAGCTTCAGCATTACAGCATCCACACTGCATTTTCGCAGGAAATGCAAATTTTTCTAGTTGTGTGGATGCTTTATGCATCCACACTATTGAGTTCCTGTTTCTCTTTATTGTGTGGATGCTTTAAGGCATCCACACTATTGTTTTCCTGTTTCTCTTTCTTCTTTATTATTATTCCAGTTGCCACTTTTTGTACGTTTTTTGGCACTTAACTACTTCCACAATTTTCAGCCGATTTTCACCGTTCAAATTTTAAACTATTCTGCTATTTCTGCTAATTCCGGCTATGACTTTTGCTATTTTCTGCTCTTATACTTTTTAAAATATTAAGCTTTTTTCCTTTAATTTGTCCCATTGAAATGAATGGGAAACTTCCACAATTCTGCTAAAACTTGCTTGTTTTTGAAACTTAACTACTTTTTCCTACTTTCACGTAGAACAACCATTCAAACTTTAAAATGTTCACAAATTATTGGGCTATTCATGGATGATTCAGCTTTTTCATATCTGTTACCATTTTCATCTTATCCTCTTAAAGTTTTGAGTTGCAAAATTGTGATTTTTCAGAAAATACATGTGTTGTTATGGTTGCTATGCACTTGGCTTCCAGTGTGCCACTGTAGGTTTCGCAGTCTTCTCTTCATGTCCGAACAACTTCTTGCTACTTGCTCAATTTTCACTCAACTTCCACAAATTATACATCAAAACGTAGGTATTTTTGCTGGCTTTCAGAAAATGTCACCATCATTGTTGTGAGATTCATAGAATTTTGGCAAATCTCCTCAGACCAACACAAAGTCGGAAAACTCTCCACAGAAAGTCAATGGAGAGTTTGTTCAAAATCATCGCTGATTTCTGTAATGAGAGGTATATTCGAATCGTCATATCTCCTTAACGAAGCGAAGTTAAAACATGAGGCTTGTCCCCGTATATCTTCAGACACTCCTGACGCTCACAATTCAAGAATTTTTTTCTCACCTATTACCGTTCTGAAATGAGTTAGACTTGTTTGAGGGTAGGAAATTCGTCCTTCGCTCAGATTTCTTCAGATTTCAACCTCTGAAAATGAACCACTTTTTTCTCTCGTCATATCTTTTGATAGATTTCCACACAGACCTGAAAATTTCCATGACTGTTCACCAAAGCTTGCTGTCTCTTACGGTGAAAGAATGATATCGATACTCCAAATAGATTTAGAGTTAGAAAGTGTTGTTTGAGGGCAAGTCAAGGCGGTTTTTGCTTCGCCTCTACTCAGTTATGGTGCATTAGAAGTCAAATATCTTCGATAATTCATATTTTAATGATAAATTGTCATCACTTTACGATTCCCCCATCTCTTCTGAACAAAACGGTGTAAGAATGACCGTTCTAGCCCCTACGGTTAGGAAATTATGGCCATTTGTTTGAGGGGAATCCTCACTATGAGAAATAAACTGCAAAAATCCTTTCTGTCTCTGTGCTGCGTGTGTAAAAGCCTGCACTTGGTGCACCAGTTTTGGCGGGAAAAAGTACACAGCCTCTCTGATTGGTGGATTCAAATTCAGCAGCTCCAGGCTGCTTGACTGACCTAGGGACATACAGGAAACACAGTATGCACAGCCACTGTTTGTTCACTTGCTGCTGCTGCTGCTGTGTGTGTGTGTGTGTGTGTGTGTGTGTGTGTGTGTGTGTGTGTGTGTGTGTGTGTGTGTGTGTGTGTGTGTGTGTGTGTGTGAGACCCTTTTTGGCAGCATGTCATTGTAGGATTCAAGTTGATTATATTTAGACTGGTTGACTCGATTACATCCTGTGTGTGTCTCTCTCTGTGCATTTGTGTTTCCATTTGTGTCCATAATTGTAATTGTGTGTATCTGCTGGCTGTTATTTCTTTCTTTTCTTTTCTACCAAATCATAGTGTTCCTGCTAAATCATAGTATTTCTGCTACTTTTTGGTATTTGTGATACATACAGTATTTCTGCTAAAACATAGAATTTCTGCTATTTTATAGGATTTGTGCTAAATGTAGTATTTCTGCTAAATACTATTATTTCTTCCAAATCATATTATTTCTGCTAAATTATTATGTTTCTCTTAAGTCACAATTTTTTTGCTAAGATGTGATGCTACTGCTCCATGTCTGAAATACATTACAGAAAGCCCATGTCTCTGTCGGTGTGAGCAAGGGATGCAGCTGCACTGACAGGGACAACTACATAGCCTGATGAAGCAGACAGAAGTGACAGCTCTGATTGGTGGATTCAAATTGAGCAGATCCAGGCTTTTTGACTCTCATAGATACAGCTGAAAATATAAAGCTGAAAAAAAAAACTGAAAAAGCCAATGTCAGTGTTTGAAGTTTTTTAACTTCTAATAACTTTACAGAAGTGTGTGTGTGTGTGTGTGTGTGTGTGTGTGTGTGTGTGTGTGTGTGTGTGTGTGTGTGTGCTTGTGTGACTCAATTTTTATTCGTTGGTGACCAGCATCCATTAGTGTATTCAACTTGACCAGATGATTGACTGGCATAGAAACACACAGGACACGTTTGTTTGTCCCTGTGTGCCCTTGTGTGTGTATGTTTGTATGTATGTCTGTGTTTATCCTTGCATCCATGTTTTTGCACATTGTTTTCTGAATATGGGTTATTTATCACTGTGTGTGTTTGTCCCTATTTGTAAACATTGCTAGGCATCTCATTTTTGCCTTAGCTTTGTGTATCTGCTGGCAGTTCCTCTGTAACATTTCTAATGTTTCTGCCAATTTTTCACAGTTGAACAACAACTAATTTTTTGAGGAAACTTCAGCTTTTTGAAGCTGGCTGTTTTGCATTTCCAATATTTCCGCTAAAGTATTACTTTTCTGCTAAATTATTACTTTTCTGCTAAATTATACTATTTCAGCTCCTATGTTGCATTTCTACTATGTGTTACTATTATACTACTGTATATTAAGTTATACTCTTACACCATTTCTTCCTGGTTTTTAGGTTTGCGCTACATATTAACATTTCTGCTGTATTACAACACTTCTGCAATGTTGTTCTACTTCTTCCAAGTTACTATGTTTCTGCTGAGTTACAATATTTCTGTAACTAAAATAAATTTTAGCAGGCCTCAACCCGCCATGCATGTTAACCATGTAAAATAAATATTTATGTAGATATTTTGCAAATATTTATTATTCATTTTTTAGGAGCATAGTGCTTTTTTCCAAATTCAGGTGAAGGCCCTTTATGCGCTGAAAGCCCAAAGGTGATATAAGGATCAGTTTTTGTTTGATACATGGACAATTCAAGTTCAGCTTTTCAATTCATTTAAGAGAGACCTTCAACTGGATGTTTTTACTTTTGTTATTTTTAAGAGTTCAAAATGTGTCCATTACATAAATAAATTTTCATTTACTTTGTAGCATTTCATGGATTTCATAAGCAACACAGTATAGTTGTTTATACAGAGCATAAAGGTAAAAAACAATGTGTGCAGTGTTATCTTCATTTCAGATGTCAAAAAGTATTTGTGGCTCCCAGTGTTTTCTTTTTCGTGCAAACCGGGTCCAAATGGCTCTTTGGTTCTTAAATGTTGCTGACCCCTGGTTTAGATGGTTGTCTTTAAAACCTTCACTGAAGAGTCTTGTTGGAGAAAGCCACACCTTTACCTCACTGCAGCAGGGGTGAACAAGTGGGTGCAAGTCTATTTAGGTTAGAATCCATATGATTATAACCAATATGTATTAGAATAAAATAAATAAATGTGCAATGAACATGTCAGGAGTCACTGTTGAAAAGCCTCATGGCAGTGGGGTTAAAGGACCTCCTGAACCTCTGACTCCTGCAGTGCAGTGAGGTGAGCCTCTGCAGCTCCTACTGTCCTGTGAGGATGCTTAGGTGAACACCAACACCAGCCCCTTGGTTTTGTTGTTCAGGAGAAGACTGTTCTTATTACTCCAGCCAGTTAAATAAATATATCATAATACACTACATTTTAACATAATGACCTTATATTTATTTATGACTTTTAACCATAATTTCAAATTAAAATAATCATGTTTGAAATATTTAATCAACTTATAGAATTAAATCTCTGCTAGTTGTTTTCTGTTCCAAAATATCTAGTTTAATACTATTTAAATTTACATATATTTTTGTAAATTACACAAAATTGGCATGGCGGAGTTTCCCACTACCCGTGAATGCCTCTTATTTTACGTCTCTGGCTGACTCCTGGATCTCCGCCCACTCTCTGCTCGATCCCTGCCGGTAAGCACTGCTTCTCTGTCTCTCTTTTCTGAAATAAAATGTCTATAAGCTGTTTGAGTGATTTACCAAGTTGTTGTTAGTGACTTATAAAGCCAGTCAAGTATAAGTCATATTAAAGTGACACAATGGCTGCTTTGTTAGTGAAACGTTGTAATTTTAGTATTTAAAAGGAGTGTTCTGTAAGCTAGCCCTAACAACCAAGTGCTAACGCCTAGCCTAGCTCCTATAGGCCCAGTGCGAAATGTATTTGGTTCATTTGATTGTTTAATACAGTTATTGTGTTGTATTTGGTTCATTCGGTGTGTTAGTGTTTCTGAGTCTCTTAGGGAAGCTGAAGTTAGTTCTCCTCTTCACAAATCAGTCAGTTAAAACGGCCTCATTCTTTAGGGTTGTAAGGTAATAAGCCGCCATCTTAGAACCACTGATAAGCTGCTGAAGCAGCAGGGTCGGCAACTTCAAAGGAGCCATTTTACCACCTCTGACAGAAGGCCGGGAGAAAAAGAGTCACGTGCCTGTGCGGGTGTGTCTGTGTTGTGGGTTAATTAACAGAAGGGAGAGAGAGAGTGAGGATAAAACACATAATATAAGAATAATAACATTTCTTAACAAGAAGAAGTTTTTTTAATTAATCAATTTTAGTTTTTAGTTAAATTTTAAGAACTGTTTAACAAACACTAGTTTGTGCAGACTGGTTTGTTTTTAAGTAAAACCTACACCTGCAGCTCTGTTTAATTTTTCACAAAGTGAGAAGTTAATAAAATATAAAAAAGGCCACCTTCAAATAAATAAAATGCTGCAGTGCGCCATTAATATTATTAATATGATATGTACATATTTAAAACAACAGCATATTAAATGATACTAAATGATACTCTGTGCAGGTGATAATATTTTTAGGAAGCAGAATTTGAATGCAGACCAACTCAAATGTTGAAGCCTACAAATATATCATCCAAGCTTTCATTTATGATTGCTCATGCTTTGAAATTGTGATGTCAGAATTTGATAAAGTGTGCAGTGCTAGGTGTAGCAAATCATTGCTTATTAAATCTGTGTTATCTAATAGCACCAAACTAATAGAGCTATCACATAACTGAGAAACTTGTGTGGCTTATTACAAATGGATGAAACCACATTTTACCTTAATGAAGACAGTAATCTTTAATAAGGTGTAGAAAAAAACAGGTGAGTTGTTTGTTGCTGTGGTACACAAAGAAGTGTACTGAGTCTTTTGGACTACACAGAGTGATGTAGTATTGACTGTGATGCTGATCTGAGTTGTCTCATTCTGTATTTTTGTGCTTTGTCTTTTGTTACACAGAGTGAAAGAGATCTTTGGTTTTGCCTTTGCTGGTAAGTAAACAGTGATTGTAACTGAAGCAGTATAAACCTGGCATTGCATAGCACGTTTGACGACTTGCATACAGTAGTTTGACTTTTTGTGATATGTTTCCATTTACTGATTGGCAAAAACACAGGATTTGTGACCTGTAGCAGCAAAGCCCCCACACAGGACCCCTCTGACTCTCCCTGAAAATGTCCCTGAAGTTTAATAGCCCATTTATGTATGATTTAAATTTCTTATGGCTTATTGAATCTAAACATAACTGAAATGTCAGATGTCTTTATCCAGTTGTTCATTTTCTCCTTATGTTTGTGGATTTAAGTAGCAGACAAAACAATTAAAGTGTTTTAGGGGAGTCAGTATAAGTGGTTGCTCAAACACTTAAGTGCTGCACAGGTATTGATTTATATTGTCTCTCAAATTCTGCTGATGTCAGAAAGTCAGAACACTGTAGAAGTATTTTGCCTGACTCTGTATAAGTAATAGCTTTAACAGTTAAGCAATAATGAAAAACTAAGAGAACCAGAGGTGTGAGTGGACATTGTTAGGTATATTACAGCCAGTGTGTCTAATTGGTTTATTACTTATTTAGTGAATATAATGTGTTTTAAAATTAAATAGAAAAGTTGCCAAAAAGGTACACTGCAAAATTCATAAATATTCCTAGTAACGTGTACAATGAAATGACTTTTTAGTGTAATATTTTAAGACATTTAATTTTAATTACAAAACATGGTGCACCACTGCTATTGTAACATGTTAATATTTAAATGTATTTTAAGATTTACATATTCATGTCAGACATGATGAGGTTTTCTGTTGCTTCTGATTTATATAATTACTTTGTATCTCACATTTTAAAAGTTTTGGTTTTTCACACTTTATTAGCACTGACCTGTTGTAGAAAATGTTGGAGCCACAAGGCTTCTGTGTAGGAAATATTTGGTATATCCTGCACTTGTGCCAATTGGTGGCTATTCTTTGCATTTCTGTAGTAATGAATGCTTTTATTACACATGCCATGTGAGACGCTGCAGTTCATTTATCTCCTCTTTACACTACAGTAAGCTCATAAAGCCTTAAAGTAATTAAGGATTTTACTAGTTAATTTGTGTCACAGTAAATTGGATTGTGTGTGAAGAGGCTCAACAGTCTGAATCATCAAACAGTGATCTGATGAATTGTTTCCTTTCTCTAGACTGCTGATCTGATCGTCTCAAGTCTGGTAAGTAAAGGTTTGTCTGATGTGCAGTGCTGGGAAATGTTTCTCATTATAGGAGATTCAGTTTAGTGCTGTGAGTCAGCACAGCTCTTGGCAATTATCAAATAATAGAAAAGTCCATGAAAACATTTCCAGACTTACAAATCTCTCTTATCATCATACTACATGTATAATTAGGCCCTAATATCGGCCATGCTAAGTTTATTGTAGATTTAGCGGGGTGTGTATTAAACATGCCCCATATTTGACTGAAATATGTAGAAACTGCTGTATAGGAGTCATCTGTCTCCAAATTTTTCATTTTGCCAAAAGTCATACTGAGTAAATTATTTTTTACTTTTGTGTTAACGGCTCCCCAGACATTATGATATACTGTTGTACCAGGGAAGTACACACAGAAACGGGAATTTGAGACCTTTGGGCATTTAGGAACATGTGATGTGTCATAAGTTTGAGTTGAGTGCATTGTTGTATTTTTACTCAGTTGTATATAGCATTGGTATTCCATTTTTATCTTATTTTATATTTTATTCTATTTTATTCTACTATATATAGTATTTTATTTTTATTCTATTCTGTACAGTTGTGTACTGTATTTATTCTTATTTTATTTTATTCTAATTTTTCCTTCATAACTTTTGCACTGTCCACTTCCTGCTGTGACAAAACAAATTTCCCACGTGTGGGACTAATAAAGGTTATCTTGTCTTATCTTATCTTATTTTATGTGAAGTGTTTAAAGCAGGTGGTCTGAAACTGTCTGCTCTAACTTCCTTGTGTGGGTTTAGCTTGACCATATAATGTTTATATGTTTATATGGTCAAGTAAGTTACTAATAGCACCACATCTTGGTTTACAGACTCTGTTTGTTTTTATTGTGTTAATAGAATGCAAAAATGTCCTCAGAAATGTTCCACCACCATATGTTAAACATTTTCATTCAGTTGAATCTAATAATGTACTGTACAACTCTTCAGTGTGTAATGATATATATGTTCTGTATTTTACGGACTGTAAGGCACACTAAATTCTAAGGCACATTAAGCCAAACAAAACAGATAAGTCAAACTTTATTCAACTCATTTACAGTAACTCTCAACATTGTTCAGTTGTAACATACAGAATACACTCACTTTTCAGGATTTGTGGATTGATGAATGTGGATTGATCAGTTTGAAATCTGCTTCATAAGCATGGCTCTCAACAGGTGCCAGGCCCTTATACACACACACACACCATATTATGTTGAAGCATAGTACGAATTACTCTACGAGGGTGGTGACTATGGTAGCCATGCTCCGACAATACATCAAGTGATGCTGCTTTGTTGCTTACCAAAGTCATAATAAAACATTTGACAGATTTTTGAGTGCCGTGTACCACATAGAATTGGTTTGAAGTCAGTAAGCACAACCATACATAATGTGCACTATCTATTTTTAAGAAAATTAAAGGCTTTTAAATGTGCCTTATAGTCTGAAAAATACAGTAAAGCCTGGTTTATTGGAAGTGTGTCTAATTCCACTTTATTTCTGTCTTACAGGTGACCTGCTGCAGAAAACCCTCTCCCTCTATCATTAACAAGCAATTCAGTCTGTCCTATCACTCTCCCTCTCCCTGCTCCATCTTTTTTGACAAGCCATTCTATCTTCTATCATTTCTCCGCCATGAGCTCTATCTAAGTTGACAAGCTTGAACCTGAGTTGAAACGCAATCCTGTGACTTGAAATCAAGTTTTACCAGAATCTAAGTTTTGGAATTGAAGTTACCAGAACTTCGTCAATCTGTTTTCAGAATTCTGAGAGATCTCCGCTCTCACTGCTCCATCTTTCCTGTCGTTAAACTCTCTCACATCCAGTCATTTTGCTGAAAATCACAAGTAGAAAGTTGAAATTACAGTAGTAGAATTACACTACAGTAGAACTCACAGTAGAAACTACTTACACAGTCCTACATTTGTCATTTTAATTTTTACATTACACTTTGGAATAAACACTGATAGTTTGGCTTACGAGTGCTGTTACTTTGATAAATTATATAAAATACACACCTTTTTCAAGGTTTATTTGTAATAAGATAATCTGGTTATTTTGTAATACATACATTCAGACTTATATTCACATAAATAATAAATTGGATTCAAATATATTTTTCAAGTCTGTTTCATTGGCTATAACATTTGACTACAAGTTTATACTATTATTATTTAAGGACAAACCCTTTTTTGTCACTCAGTGTAAGTGTTCAGTTACAGTTGTCATCTAGAGGCTGCCCTGAGAACCCAGACTTCCTGTTTCCTGACTGCTGCAGAACATCCAGCTGAAGAATCCCCATCACTTGTCATCAGATCACCACACCATCACAGCTCCTTATATTTGCTTTAAATTTTAAATATCTGAAAGATTTACACAAAGTCTACTTAAAAGCTAAGAGTTTTATTATAGCCTGTTGATTGTTGAGATTTATTCTGCATATTACTTTACAGGAGTATAGACGAATTTGTTATCCCGTCTGGTTAAAAAAAAAAGAATAAGTAATAATATACAGTTTTTGAAAAAGCTACAATAAAACAGACCAAAGTGTTTTCAAAGAACTTTAAATAACTTTTATATTGAGTTTGTATTTAAGTCAGCCTTTTACATCAATTCTGATAAATCTCTGATTTAATAGAAACTTGAGGAGTCATTAGTTTTTCAGTGTTTACAGGTTGAGTTTTGTTTACATATAAGGTCTAGTTTTACTTCAACAAAATGCCAAGAAAAGGTCAAAGGTCGCAGTCCCAGAAGCTTAGATGGCAAAAGCAGAAAGAACAAGTAACTGTTTCTCAGAGCGGTGAGCAGGTAAAAGTGTCTGTTGCAAATATTCCCTGTCCAGAAGCGCAGAGCAGTGCTCAGACAGCAGCAGTGTCTTATGCAGATGTGGTAAAGAGAGGTGTTCGCTCAGCATGTGTGCCAGATGCTAAAGTACAGCAGGTAATTCAGACTGAACCCCAGGTAACACTGCAAGCACAGCATGATGGAGAAGCTCCAGGACCGTCTCATGTACAGGTTACAAGCAGTGAAAGTCGTCCACGAGTGAGTAGCATCTGTGCATCCCGAAGCCAGGCTTCTGCTAAGTATGGAAAGTACCGGAATCAGCAATGCATGGCGAACAGTTTGGTTTTCCTGTCATTCTTACACGAGGATGAATTCATTACCAGAGCAGATCTAAACCGTGTGTTGGACAAAGGCCATGCCGTGCATTCAGATGCCAGAAAGAGGTTTGTGAACAGCGTGTTTCTAGCCTGCGATGAGCTTCCTACAGTGGTCACCAGCCGCAGACACGAGTATCAAGTGGATATGTCTCAGTTTGCTCATTATGGCACATTTGATGGTACAGCTCACCTTCCGAGCCTTGAACAGGGACTACAGTGTTTGGCTTCAGCGGTTCGCTATGCTTTGCTAGTCATGGGAGGAAATGTCATCGCAGTTTGCAGGCTGACTTCTAGTGAATACGCATATTTTGACCCTCACCCACGTAAGTCTACAGGAATGCCATTGTCGCTAGCTGTAAGTGGTGGAACTGCAGTTATGTTAAAATTCACACGTCTTAACGACATGATTGACAGGATCAAACACTTGTACCGAATGTTTAGCATCGCACCAACCTGCACTTATGAGCTACAGCCTGTCGAGTTTCACAGTGGAAACGCAGCTGACCAAAGAGATGCTGATGAAAACGGACAAACAGCTACAACTGTTCCAGCACCAGCTTTAAATGAACCTGAATTTGAAACCCTAAAATCCACTGAGCAGACACAGAAAACTGTGACTGACACTTTAGCCACTGAAGTGATGTCATCCAGAGTGGATTATTCAAATGAGCCAGCTGCTGAGCTGAACAATCGTCCTTCTGATTATTTAGAAATAGAAACCTCTGCATCTTCTGTAAGAGACACTCAGGTAACAAAAGAATCTGTTCCTCAGAATGATTTAAACACTGCCTCCTGTTTAACTAAGACAACAGAGGAACTCTCACATAAACTGTTGAAGCGTAATAAACAGGAAAGGAGAAAGATTAGGAGACGATTATTGGTCCAAGAAAAACTACCTAGAAAGGAAAATCAGAAAAAGAAAGAAAGACAGACGTACACTTTTGATGAAAGCTTTAAGGCAAAGAAAAAAGATTCTAGTAGAAAGTCTCATGATTCTGATCACAGTAAGAAAAAGAGTGTGTACAAAAATAATCTGTATAAACTCAATGCTACATATAGAGAGAAACAGAGAGAATATTTTAGAAAAATCTATAGAGACAGTGCTAAAATTAGAGAGAGAAAAAGAGAACGTGTCATAAGGATGTATAAAGAAGATTCTTTATTCAGAGAGAAGCAGAAGGAGCGTATAACAAGAACATATAGAGAATCTCCCATTTTCCGAGAAAAGCAGAAGGAACGTATAAGAAGAAATTACAGAACTTGTGCTGGATTCAGAGAGAAACATAAAGCTTACATGAGGTCATATGTATATAATGTATATAAAGAAAGTGAAGAATTTAAACAGAAAAAACGATCTTACATGACTAAACGTTATAGAGAAGAGACACAAATTCAGCAGCAACACAAGGACAATATGAGAGAACAAATGAGAGTAAAATATTGGAACGGTTTTTCTTTTAGACAGATGCATAATATCAGATGTGCAATGAACATAAAAAGAAAATATCGCCAGATGCATCAACAAACTGAAAGTTTACAGTGTCATCCAGATAACAGTTTAATGAATGAGGCCATATCTCGTTTCAGATCAAACATTAAGTCAGCACCATCTTATGTTTGTACTGTTTGTCTAAAAGCTTCTTTTCCTAATCAGGTGAAAATCTGCAAAAGAAAATTACTCAAAACACCAAACTGTAGCTCAGCAGTGTCTAACTGGTAAATTTGTTCATGTGTGTGATGAAGCATGTAATGATCACTGCAGCTTTCCTGTTGAGAGAAAGAAAGAGTATATCTGTCACACGTGTCACAGTTCCCTCAAAAGTGGACGCATGCCAAGGCTTGCTGCTGTCAATGGTTTAGAACTGCAGGATATTCCAGCTGAACTGTGTGATCTCAACATTCTGGAGAGACATCTGATTGCCAAATGCATCCCATTTGCTAAGATTATTCCACTTCAAAGGGCAGACAAAGACTCATACGTGGTAATGTGGTGTGTGTACCATCTGAGGTCCAACAAACAGTTGACTGTTTACCTAGGCTCAGAAGCCAATCACAGATAATGAGGATAAAGCTTAAAAGACGACTGTGCTACAAAGGCCATCAGCTGTTCCAGACTGTCACCTGGTCTAAACTGATCCAAGCCCTGCGTAAACTCAAACAGATTCATCCACAGTACACAGATGTTGTTATCAGAGATGATGCATTGCTTTGTGATCCAACGTTACCTGATGATGACAGCAGTGATGAAGCCAGCATGGCAAGTGATGATTATAATGAAGCAGATTTGATGGAAATTGACAACTATGAAAAAGATGCCCTTTTGAGTGAAACCGAGTCTGAAAGTGAACAAGATATTAATATGCAATCCTGTGATGAACAGCCAGAGGAACAAAATCCAGAGGAACCAGAAAGTGATTTGAACAATGGAGGTTTTGCTCTAGAAAGTTGTCTGCAGCCTGTTGACATTTCAGAAGAGATTCTCTGTTTCACTGATAACACATATTGTGTGGCTCCTGCAGAAAAGAAACAATCCTGTTAGCTTCTTCAGAACTCCTCATTTGGAAGCCATGGCATTTCCTGTGCAGTTTCCTACCGGTCAGAATACACTGGATGAAAAGAGACGTCTTAAACTCACACCAAGTGCTTACTTCAAGTCAAGGCTTTTCAACATTGATGCAAGATTTGCTAAAGATACAAATTACCTGTTTTTCTCACAGTTTGTCACTGAAATACACTTGGCTAATTCCAGCATGACAATACAGTTAAGGAAAGGTAAAACTATGACCAAAGATGGACGCAAAATCACATCAGGAATGTTACAAAGTAAGACAGAAGTAGAGAAGCTGGTAAGAAATAAAGATGCAATCAGATTTATGCAGCCACTCAGAGGAACTCCAGCTTACTGGCAGAAAACTACCAGAGATTTATTCAGTATGGTTCGTCAAATAGGAACACCTCAGTTCTTTGTCACTTTCTCTGCTGCTGAGATGAGATGGCCTGAAGTGATTCAAGCAATAAAGAGACAGCAAGGTGAAGAGGTTGATTTCAAGCCCTGGACTGGTCAGAAAAGTGTGAAATTCTAAGATCAAATCCAGTAACCACCATGCGAATGTTTGATAAACGTGTTGAGGCTTTGTTCAGAGATTTGCTTTTTCTCCTGCACAGCCCCTTGGTGAAATCATTGATTACTTTTACAGAGTTGAGTTCCAGCACAGAGGTAGTCCTCATATACACATGTTGCTGTGGATTCAAGAAAAGGTAGAAGTAGATGTGGATGATGACCAAACTGTCTGTGACTTTGTGGACAGATACATCTCAGCTCAACTCCCTGATCCAGAAAAACAACCTGAACTGCACAAAAAGTCGCTGAACTACAAAAGCACAGCAAAAACCACACAAAGACATGCTTTAAGAGTGTGAACTCTGGTTGTAGATTTGGGTTTCCAAAACCACCAGCCACAAGAACAATGATTGTGAGAAAGGATGAGGATTCAGACACTGAAGCTGCAAAAGCCAAACTCAGACCTTTGTTGAACCTGCTGAAGGAACCTGAAGCTGCTTCTCTCACCATAGAGCAGATTCTGTCACGATGCAACTTGACAATGAATGAGTATGAACAATGCCTCCAAGACATAAACAAGAAAACAGCGCTGATTCTGAAACGTGACCCAAAGGACTGTTGGATCAACAATTACAACCCAGACCTGCTTGAAGCCTGGAACTCTAATTTAGATGTCTCGTTCATATTGAATGCCTATTCATGTATAGAATACCTCTGTAAATATATAACGAAGAAAGAATCTGGCCTCTCTGAATACCTAAAGACAGTTATTGATAACTCTGATAAGAACACGGTCAATGAATGTGATGAAATGAGAGCTGTGATGCAGGCTTATTCAAAAAGAGAGAAATCAGCGCACAGGAGTGTGTGACTCGTGTCTGTGGCCTAAAAATGAAAAAATGTTCCCGCAGTGTTGTATTTGTACCAACAGATGATAACCCAGTAAAATGAGTCGCCCCATGAGCTACCTGGAAAGCACAACACATGACAGTTGTAATATTTGGATGACAAGTTTGAGTGATAAATACAAATGCAGACCGGAAACACCAGAATATGAGGAAATGTCCCTGGCTGATTTTGCTGCCTTGTGCCGGTTGGTGAGTGGTCCAAATGAAGGAAAAGATGTGCTTCCTCTTCTAAACCAGCTTGGATTTGTACAAAAGGCGAAAGAATGATAAACCAGCTATAATCAGGTATTACCACTGTTCACAGGAAAAAGATCCTGAGCAATATTATGGTCGACTGTTGAGACTTTACCTTCCACACAGATCAGAGCAGGAACTGAAACCACAAGGGTTCCAAACCTATCAGTCCTTCTACAACTCAGGTTTTGTGCGACTTCCATGTTCAGACCACAGTGAGTCTGTGAAAAGGGTTGTGAAGAGAAATAAAGACAAGTATGAGAAGAACTCTGAGGATATTGAGAGTGCACTGGAAGAGTTTGAACAAAATAGGGATGTTGTGATTGATGAATGGTGTAATCTGGCTCCTGAATCTGAAGTTGTGAGGTTGCAATGTGATGAGAATCTTCCTGAGAGACATTCTGATGATGAGAACGAACAGGAGAATGTCCCCGACTACAGTCGTCAGTCTGATGCTGTAACAGAGATCAGAGCCATCAGAGAACAACCTGCAGTCGATCCAGCTGTGGTACGTGTAATGTATCAGAATCTGAACCAGAAGCAGGCCTGCGTGTTCTATGCCATTAGAGACTGGTGTATTCAGCGCATTTGTGGTTTGAACCCAGATCCATTTTTCTTGTATGTCAACGGTGGTGCAGGAACTGGAAAGTCACATCTGATTAAATGTATTCACTCTGAAGCATCAAAGATCCTGAGCAGACTGCCTGCTAATGCAGAAGAAGCTGACATATCAAATCCAACTGTTTTACTGACTTCATTTACCGGTACAGCAGCTTTTTCTATCAGTGGCACTACATTACATTCTCTACTGAAACTACCCAGAAGTCTGAAACCACCCATTCAAGGACTTGGTAACCAACTGGATGAAGTCAGATCTGAGCTTATAAATGCTGAAATTATTGTTATTGATGAGATTTCAATGGTTTCAAAACCCTTTTTGCCTATGTGGATGCAAGACTGAAACAAATCAAAGGCACTCAGAGACCTTTTGGTGGAATGTCAGTTTTAGCTGTTGGAGATTTTTACCAGCTGCCACCAGTGCGACAGTCTAAACCTCTCTGTGTTTATGATCCAGAACAGATTGACCTATGGCAGGAACATTTTCAGATGATCACTCTAACCGAGATCATGCGTCAGAAAGATGATGTGGCCTTTGCAGAGATGTTGAACAGGATTAGAGTCAAAGAAAAGACAGATGAGCTTTCTCAGTGCGACAAAGATTTGTTGTCACAGGCTGTGACTGCACCAGAAGAATGTCCAACTGAGGTCTTACATTTATGCCACCAACAAGAATGTTGAATCCCACAACACAGATACGCTCAAGAAGCTTCATTCAAACATCATAATCATCACTGCAGACGATTTCCAGAAGGATAAATGTACAGGCAGAATGGCACGAAGAGACAAACCATTTACAGGTGGGCGAAATGATTTACCTGACACCCTGAACGTCGCTGAAGGAGCTCGAGTGATGCTGACCAGAAACTTGGACACACTAAACGGTTTGGTCAACGGTGCTTTTGGTATACTGGTAAAGGTGGTGAGATCTGAAAATGATGGACACATAATTAAACTGGGGCTCAGAATGGACAACCGGCAGCCTATGAGACACAACCGCAGTGCTAATGCAGCATCTGATGATCTGGTTTACATTGAGAGAGCAGAGGAGAGTCTGAAGTTTAAAGGAGCGATGCGCAGACAGTTTCCTGTAAAGCTCGCATTCGCCTGCACAATCCACAAAACCCAGGGTCTTACAACACAGACAGCTGTAGTTTCAATGAAGAACATTTTTGAACCAGGTATGGCTTATGTTGCTCTCAGCAGGGTGACGTCTCTCAGTGGACTCTATTTGCAGGACTTGGATGAGAACAAGATTTATGCCAATCCCGAGGTATCTGCAGCGCTCAAACCATGAGACAAGCCAGCGTTGAGGAAATGATGCCTCTTCTTCAGGTCAGAGAAACAGCCAGCAGACCTGACACTCTTACACTGATCCATCACAATACGGAGGGTTTACCATCTCACATCAGTGACATCAAGAATCATCATGAAATGTGTTTAGCAGATGTTTTGTGTCTCACAGAGTCTCACCTCCAAGGCTCCTTTGTTGCAGACAGTCTTCATTTGGACGGCTACACCATGTTCAAACGCAAACAGACATGTGTCCTACACAAACTTTCCTCACATGGCCAGCAGAAGTGGTGGTGGAGTTGTTGTGTATTTGAGGAATCATTTTCAGGTTCAGGTAAAACAGTATCTGCATAATGTCACTGATCTTGAGTTCTTAGTGTTGAAGGTTCAGGCTCCATTCCCTGCGCTCATTGCGGTTGTGTACAGACCTCCAGACTATAGTTTGGCACCATTCTTGCAAAACCTGGTAAGTCTTTTAGATTCACTTGAAATAATGGACTGTCACCCAATCATTGTGTGTGGAGATTTTAATGAGAACCAGTTACAGAGTGGAAGGAAACAGATTCTGGAGCAGTTTCAGTCAAGAGGGTATTCACAGCTGATCACTTCTGCTACTACAGACAAGAACACCCTGCTTGACCTCATTTTTATTTCTCAGCCACAGAAGAATCTTCATTCAGGTGTTCTGAGGACATATTACAGTTACCACAACCCTGTGTTTTGTGTCCTGTCCTCCAGCCAATCATGAAGTCATCTGGTGAGTTTTGAAACAGTTACAGATCATGTTTGTTACAGAGTTTATTGTTTGTAGAGCATGAAAATAATTTTTCATTGAAAAATCTTATTTCTTCATATTGTCTTCCCTACTGTGTCTGTAAGAAGACCCTTTCTTATTGCAATGTTATTAATCATTTCACCAAATCATGGCTGTACTTCATGCAGAGCCGGGAGATCTGCTTTCTGTTATCATGAACCTCAGATCTGAAAAATGCTGCAAAAAGTATTAAACGGACATAATTTATTTTTTATTCTCATGTTTTAAATGACTAAATCTACTAATGCATTTTTTCATGGATGTTAATTGTCATCTCCTTTTTGGATACTTTTTTTACTCTGACGTATGTATCTCAACAAACGAGAGCTTCCCCTCAAAGGGCTTTCAAATAGGAAATAGTAAATAAATCCCAGATAAATGCAGGTATTTATTATGGGTCACAAGAATAGTAACAGACAATTATATTTTCTTGATTATAGTAGATTTTGTAGAATCAAATGTTTTTGGGATGAATGAGTTTTTGCTTATCATGTTTTACAGGTAAAAAATATTAAAAGTTTTAAACTATCTTTAGGCTACCAGAGATGTCTATAATGATACATTATGTAGAGAAAACATTTTACAGCTTACAGAATATATATTAAATCTGATTTAGAAGTACATGGAAAGTTTCTGCATCCATTTTCTGACTTGGCCTTTATCCGGGTGGGTTTGGGTTTGGGTGGATAAAGGCCAAGTCAGAATCTCTGAGCAGCTGGAAAAAGCTGCTAATAAACAAAGACATCAGAAAGCGGGGGCTTTAGGTGTAGCCCCCGCTTTCTGATTCACTAATTAGATTTAGTAACTGACACCCCATACCAGCATTACATAGACACTTGGGGGCTGAGATGGGTGGGTGGGTGGTGTTAAAAGCACTTTATGTTTTGTAGATGTATTTTTTCAGACAGGGCACACACAGTCCTGTTTCCTTTGTGGGAAAACCTTCAAGCTTCACCATCCTCAGCTGAAACAACACCATCTTAACACCATCTTCATGAACTGCTGAGCCAAACCTGATCCATCAGTGCTGGACTGCACAGATAACTACATGCCACAAGGAGACTGCTGTTTTATGAACTGCCTTACCAGTGTGTCTTCAATGGAGAAGATGACACACCCATCACCTGATCTCCTGCCTGATCTGGAGACCATCATCATGCTGCCACACTACACACCTCTGAGACCATCAATGATGACTGATACTGAGGAAACTGTATTTCCTGTCAGAGATGCTCAGTGATCCTCAGCGCAGAGAGAGGTATGATTCTTTATCTTTGATAAAATGTCATTGCTTTTAATTCATTTAATTAATTTAAATCCTGTTTAATGCATAAAGAATTACACACTCAAATGATTATACTTGTTGACACTTTTTGAGTTTTAATTCACATTATGGATTAAAAATCTATGCTTTTTCTACTCTGTCTCTCTGTGCAGGTATTGCTGTCTTCTACGTTCTTCAGTGTCCCAACTGAGACATTCAAACCTCATTGCAGAGCTCCTGTCTTTCCTCACCATCATGCGAGTGTGAGATTGCTCTGGATTCTGGTTATGTGGCCTGCAGCACCTATAAGGTATTTCAAAATTGTCAATTTTATAACTTATTTGTAGTTTTTAGGCCTTAACACAAATAAAATGTTCATTTTTCTGTATTTTTAGAACAAGCTCGTACAGTGTGCCTGCATTCCAGCTTCTTAGACTCTACGCAAGTGGACAGAGTATCAGTGCTTGACCACTCTTACAGACACCGACTTCTGTCAACTCACTGCTACTGATCAGGCACCTCACTCCAGGAAGACAGAGGGCTGCAAGCCTGTCATCGTTTCAGTGTGGCTTTGAATTCTTGGGGTAGTATCAGATTTTTCCCACAAATATTCAAAGGTAACACTTATTTTAAGCTTAGTTATTAAATCAAAAGTCTTCCCTTGTGTTAATTTTTCTATTTTTTTTAATTTATTTTTTTTTGTTTTTTTTTTACATTTATATGCAGTGATCGGATGTGGTGGAGCTTTGTTAGCTGTGTGTAAAACATCTGTTTGTGATGATATTTACAATGAGGCTTTAATGTGACAGTTTCAATGTAATTTCAGTCCTTTTACTAAGCAAAAACATGTTTGCAATTAACATATTTTTTTCAGTTTTGTCTTTTGGATTTATTGTTAACATTCCTCTGTGACAGCAAATACTAAACTGGTCCAAGTAACCAGCATATCATTGGTCAAAGGCAAAAAGGACCACATGTCACACTAGCAAGGAATTTTTGACTGTGTTTGTGTCACAAGATTTAACAAACAATATCAGACATATGAAACTGAACTCTGGATTAATGTGCAGATGTTTTTTGTGTTTTTTTTATTGTTGAATAATTATTTTGTAGGACAAACCCAATCTATTTACCCAACCAATGTAATTTGTTTGGGTAAATAGTGGATTAATATATCTAAGTCTATAAGTATAGCAAGCTGAATTCATACAAACACACAGCTCTAAATCTTGAATTCTAGGATGTACAAAAATGATCATGTGATTATTATGGACATTTAAATAACTATATCTATTAAACCATTACACATATTCTTTATAGAAATTACACAATCTCAAAATGTGAAAAAAGAAAATGTTTAAGAGAATAAATAATGTGTGTTTGTATGAATGCTGCCTTAGTATGGGGTGTCAGTAACTACATTAGTATAGAGTAGGTCTAACAGTGGTTTTCCACATCTGCTCTAATATATATAGATAATGGGTCAGACATATAAAGTCATTTTGAAAAGTTCATAAAGGTCACATCCATTTATAGGTGTTCCTCTTTATCATTTTATATCAGGTCACACAGCTGACTTGAGTTTTGATCAGAGTAGAACCATAACATTCATGCTAATGGTTCTACTGTTTTCAGTTACTTTATGATGGATTTCATCCTGGTCACAGCACTATGTGAAAAGCTGTTAGAGGTAAAGTTAACCCAATTAATACCTCATCTTAAGTCACTCTCTAACGCAGGGCAGTGGTTATTTTTCACTGTAATTTATTTCACAACAATGTTCTTTATTTGATCCCTGTTTCTTTAAATATGCACATTGATTGTTCAGCTGTGTGACTCTCTACACCTCAAATATATCACAATGTGGACTTCATTTCGACGGTATTTTGTAGATTGGTACCATATTTATCATAAAATCAGGAAACTGTAAACTAATTGAAAAAATGAAGCTTATGAAAATTTTAACGTGGCATTGGAACATGTTGTTTATCCTTGCCAAATGGTATTTACACAAAACTCCAGCAAATCAGAGGATATATTTTTGTCTCTCACTTGCTGTTTATATGTGTATATTTTTATAGTTAATAGCCTATCATGTGTTTGCGCATCTTAGGGCCATAAACATAAACATGGCAAACAAGGATATGTTCACAATTCTAACAGATGCTTCAACTGTTTGTATAGATGTTAGATCCATTTGATTTGCATTTTCTATTAATATTTTTCTGTTTATCCCAAATGGGATTTTTATTTCTGTATGCCATTATTGTAATCATTGGAAACAACTGAGTAAATATTTTGTATCATATGTTTCTAAAAATATTTAAATGTTCTACTTTTCTACTAATGGTTTTCTACTTTCTAAACTTTCTTCCACTCTTTGGCATTTGAATAACATTATTTTTGGGTGTTTTTATCTCTGACCGCAGCATCTTGTGCATTTATTACCTAAATGTTGTTTGTGTGGGTTTTGTATTTGTTTTTGTTTTTTTGTTGCCATTTTTAGATTTCACCAGCTGTGTAAACTCTGTTATTTTACCTTGGTTTTCTGTCACATCAGTTTATCTGCTGGCTGATTTTCTTCCTTTTCTAATTTTTAACAGTTAAAGAAGTAACTTTGAGGTTACTTCAGCCTTTTCAGCTGTTATCTGTTGACAGTTTTTGCCTAATTATTACATTTCTGCAAAATTATAGCAGTTCTGATAACTTGTAATATTTCTGCCAAGTTTTTAATTTTCTACTAAATTATATTATTTTTGCTAGGTTACACTACTTTTGTTTATTATGTTATGTTATGTTAATTTATGTTATTCTTAATTATTTTATTTCTGCTAAGTTGTAGCTTCTGGTAAACTACAACATTTCTGCTGAATTGTTATGTTTCTTCTAAATTATTGCATTTCTGCTAAGTTATTACATTTTTGTTAACCTAATGTTGTTCTGCAACGTAATTAAATTTCAACAACTTTTTAAACACTGACTTTGATTTCTTCAGCTTCTTCAGCTATTTTCAACTATTTTCAGCAGACAGCTTCAGCTTTACAGCATCCACACTGCATTTTCGCAGGAAATGCAAATTTTTCTAGTTCTTTATTATTCCAGTTGCCACTTTTTGTACGTTTTTTGGCACTTAACTACTTTCACAATTTTCAGCCGATTTTCACCGTTCAAATTTTAAACTATTCTGCTATTTCTGCTAATGTGTGCTATGACTTTTGGTATTTTTTGCTGTTATACTTTTTAAAATATTAAGCTTTTTTCCTTTAATTTGTCCCATTGAAATGAATGGGAAATTTTTGCAATTCTGCTAAAACTTGCTCGTTTTTGAAACTTAACTACTTTCTCATACTTTCGCCTAGAACAACCATTCAAACTTTAAAATGTTCACAAATTATTGGGCTATTCATGAATGATTCAGCTTTTTCATATCTGTTACCGTTTTCATCTTATCCCTCTTTAAGTTTTGAGTTTCATCTTTGTGATTTTTCACAAAATACATGCGTTGTTATGGTTGCTATGCAGTTGGTTCTAAGTGAGCCACTGTACCTTTGGCAATTTTCTCTTCATGTCCGAACAACTTCTTGCTACTTGATTAATTTTCACTCAACTCCCACAAATTATACATCAAAACGTAGGTATTTTTGCTGGCTTTCAGAAAATGTCACTATCATTGTTGTGGGATT